>NC_025996.2:7340861-7361643 GCF_000442705.2 Elaeis guineensis | reverse complement strand
GGTGACTTCTTTTTGGTACAAGTAGTGGTAAGTGCGGGAGACGACACCATATAGGAAATGATGATTGGGTAGTCGGTGGAATAAATTCTGATAGTCTGGGTTTTGAGTCAGATGAAAATGAAGATGAAGACAGTTGGATGGATGAGGACAGTAGCAGTAATGATGATGATGATGAAGATGAGAATGATGATGAAGATGTTCAAGCTAATATTAATGTGGAAGAATCTCAATCTCGTTTGCACGAACCTCCATAATATTTTAATGATATAAATTTAGATGATGGTGGTTGTGTTAGTGCTGGTCGAAGATTGAATTCTGACAATCAATTTTGGGACTCTTCGATGACTGAATTTTCTAAAGGTTTAATGTTTGAGAGTAAAGATGATGTAAGGAGAGCTGTTGATCTTTATCACATTATGAAGCATCGGACATACAATGTAGTTCAGTCGCATTCGAAATTATGGTCCGTACGATGCGCATCATAGATAATGTTCAGCATTGTAAATGGAGGCTTCGTGCTGCATTGTTGAAAAAATATGGATATTTTCAAATCACAAAATATGAGGGTCCTCACACTTGTTTGTTTACGGGATTGAGTCGAGACCACAAACATGTCAGTGGAAAGATGATTAGCACATTAGTCCGACATATTGTTGAGAAAGATCCGGTGTTAAAGTTGAAGCTATAGTGGCAGCCGTTAATGATCAATTTCAATATACAGTATCATACAGGAAAGCATGGTGTGGAAAGCATAAGGCATTGGTTGATATTTATGGAGAATGGGAGCCATCTTATGCTAAATTACCTTATTATATGGCTGCACTTCAATATGCAAATCCTGGTACAGTTGTTTCATGGAATTTTTTTCAAGCTGTGAATTCCAATGTTCGTGTTTTAAATTATATTTTTTGGGCTTTCGAACCATCTATTCAGGGTTTTATGCACTGCCGTCCTGTAATTAGCATTGATGGCACGCACTTGTATGGAAAAATTTAAAGGTAAGATGTTAATTGCAACAGGCATTGATGCAGAGAATGGGATATTTCCATTAGCATATGCAATTGTCGATGAGGAAACGACTGCAAGTTGGAGTTGGTTTCTTTTCCAGCTCAGAAACATATCGTTAAAGATAGAAATGGAATATGCTTAATTTCTGACAGGCATCCAAGTATATTAAATGCCATCGCAGATGAGTCTATTGGGATGGAGTCCACCACGTGCTTATCATCGATACTGTTTAAGACATATCTGCAGTAATTTTAACACTCATTTTAAAAATATGCAGCTGAAAAGAGCAGTATGGCAAGCAGGAAGTGCTCATCAACTTCGTAAATTCAATTTATCATGGGTAGGATTAGAACAGTGAATGAAGAAGCTTGGAGCTGGTTGTCCGAGATAGAAAAAGAGAAGTGGACATTGGCACATGATGATGGCTTACGCTATGGGTGTTTTAACTATAAATTTGTCGGAGGTTTTTAACAGTGTTTTACGAGGAGCTAGAAATGTGCCAATTA
This sequence comes from Elaeis guineensis, assembly GCF_000442705.2. NCBI lineage: Eukaryota > Viridiplantae > Streptophyta > Magnoliopsida > Arecales > Arecaceae > Elaeis > Elaeis guineensis. Next base: position 7,360,129 of record NC_025996.2, on the reverse strand, counting down.
CAGCTTGTGTTCAACTGATATTTTATCGTCTGTCAAATATTTCAATACGAGACATGCTCAAGTCTTGAGATATGTAGAGGAGAATCAAAATAATCTTTTTACTCCTCATGTTGCAATTAAAATTGCTGAAGATCAAGTTAAGGCTAACCCAGCACCGGAGTAACAGCATTCAATCTTCAAAGAGGTATATATGAAGTGTTTACGAGAAGAGCAAGCGGGAGGATTACGAGGTGGAGGAAATTCTCATACTGTTACATTAGCTGAAAGAAAATGTTCTTGTGGAAAGTGAAGCACGTACAAATATCCATGTTCACATGTTTTAGCTGTGTGTCAAGAAATTGCTGTACATTTTAGTACTTTTGTGGATGATGCATATACAATTACAGCATACATGAATGCTTGGAGTGGTAATTTCAATCCACTGCCACATGAAGATTACTGGATGCATACACGTATGTTCAAATGTATGCCTGATCATCATCGTTTGAGACCGAAGCAGAAAGGTAGACCAAAGTCAACGAGACTACGAAATGAGATGGATGATAGGCAAATAAGAAATAAGAACCATTGTGGTATTTGTAGGGAACAGGGTCATGATCGTCGTCGCTGTCCGAGGATATTTCAACATACTTCAACTTCAAGCAGTGGAAGAAATTGAAAAGCTTCGACAATTTATTGTTGTCATTGTTTTATGAATTACTGTGGAATTGTATTTGAATTTTCGTGTTTTAATATGTTGAGATGAACTGAATTTTGTGTTTAAGTTGTATGGTGTGATAATATTGTATTTAAAAAAAAATTTAAAATATATTATCTTATTTTTTTAATACATCTGTGATAATATTGCTTGAGATAGCATATTATGGCTTACGATCCACGATATCCTGGTCCCCGAGATAGCAGCATTCTTACATTGCAGGAGCACCATCGATCACAGACTATTTTAGATGGCGGCGTAAGCATTACAATCTTATTTACTCTTTAAATTTTTATTTTAAAAATAATGTACGTTATCTAATTATTATATTTTATTGCAGGAGTCCAGACATCTTCGTCTACGACGATCCGATGTAGATTTCTGGAGGACAGAGGACATCCCAGATAGAGTGTTAGATTATTTACGATATCTGGGATTTTATGGAGTATATCGGATCGGTCGTATACAGATGGACGTTGGTCTTATTACTGCTTTGCTTGAGAGATGGCATCCAGAGACACACACATTTCATCTTCCATTTGGTGAGGCGACCATCAGTTTACAGGATGTCAGCATCCTTACTGGACTACCAGTTGATGGAGATCCAGTTATCGGAGTTGATCCCACACTTACCATTCCGGAGTGGCAGGCTTTGTGCTTGCGATTGTTAGGGTTTGAGCCCGACGCACATTTTTTCGATCATTCACGACTCAGGATTGAGTATTTGGATGATCGTTATCGTCATTTTCATATTGCGGATGATGCACCAGAGGAGATGATGCAGCAGTATGTTAGGGGTCAGGTGCTGCGATTGTTAGGTGGTGTCCTGTTACCTGATACTTCATCGAATAAGATGAAGTTGATGTTTTTGCCATTATTAGAGGATTTAGACTTCGCTCGTCGACTCAGTTGGGGCAGTGCAGTACTAGCTTGTCTATACCGAGCTATGTGTCGGGGTTCCTATGCTGATCAGAGCGAGATTGGTGGTTATCTTGTATTATTACAGGTACGTAAATTAAAATTTTTAATTTTTAATATTAATTATATTTTACATTCGATATATCATTTATTTAATTTTTAAATTTTGCAGATTTGGGTATGGGAGCGTTTGCCGACTATCAGTCCATTACGACGACAGTTGCTCGAGATGCCATCAGAGCAGCAGGATCTTGATGTTCCATTCAGACTAGACGGACCATTAGGATACAGGTATCGAAATATTATTTTTTTTATTTAAATTTTATTATTTTAAATTTATTTAATATTAGTACATTGTGAAACAGATGGAACGTTGCATTCAACGTTCATCACGTATCGACAAGAGTGGCACGGGTTTATAGGTGCCAGTTGGATACATTAGTTGATACATCTAGACGGATAAATTTTGAATTTTTTACAAATATCAATTTATAGTATTCATAATCTATTATAATTTTTTATTAATTTTTTTAATTTTAACTATATTATATCAGTTTTTGTGGGAGCCATATACAGATGGGATATTAGCTATACTGCCGTAGATGTGTACAGTTGGACACGACATATGGACTGCTAGGGTGCCACTTATTTGTTTTGATGTGGTAGAGTGGCATCTTCCCGATCGTGTCCTGCGGCAGTTTGGTCAGACTCAGGGCATCCCAGAGCAGTTTGATACCAGCCAGGGACTTCATCGTATTGATCGACGAGGGAGAGCTCGTATCGACTGGCGTATCAGACATGCACAGTACATCGATATTTGGAATGCACGTCGAGATCACATTGTTCATGGTGATCCTATTTTGAGAGGCCGTTCATATACTGATGACTACATGGCTTGGTTTTTTAGCATTACGGTGCGAGTCATTGGACAGTCTCAGTATGCAGTTTCTAGATACGAGGGCGAGAGTTCTACTGTACGTCTTTTGATAAGATTACGAAAATTACTTCATGTTATTTGTGTTATATTTTTATTTTATATTGTACACTATACTGATTATTTTATACTAACTGTTCTATTTTTATTTTATAGACTGATTCTATGTCGGATCCGTGTTGGACACTCGTCGTGCTTTATCTACGACTGATGAGGACGAGCAGATTCAGATACTGTGGGAGATGGAGAGAACAGGTTCTGGAACATTGGTGGCGATTGATGTTGATCCACATACCTGTGCGCCTTGGTATGGAGCAGTTCGGGCGCCAGATATGAGTTATACGCCGTCACCATATGCTTCACATATGCCATCACCGCATATGTCATCATTTGATGCTGCACAGATGCCACCGCCTTTTCATCCACAGATGGCAGCATTTTCTTCTTCGTACATCCCTCAGATGCCATCACCGGGGTACCAGTTGACCACATGAGTATGATACTTTTTTTTCAGGTCCATCCGTGTATCCAGATGAGAGAGTTGAACGGGTCTCTCAGTCCGTAGATGATCCGACAGCATCAGTTATTCCTGAGCAGCATGATCAGCAGATCTCCTCCACTGATATAGGAGAGGAGCCATCACAGCAGGAGCAGCCGGCGAAAACCTTCCTGAGAAGGTCCAAGCGACCACGGGCGCCACGACGTCCTTGTGGGACTTAGTCTTTATTGTATTTGTATTTAGTATTTTTACATTTTTGTTGTATTATTTTTTTTTTGTACGTTTGACATTTTTATTCTATTGAATAATATTAAATGTTGATTTTATTTTATATTATTTAATTTTAAATGATTGGATATTATGATTGGTGCATATGGATACACATACTCGAACGTGTCTCAGAATATTAGGAGAGAAAACGTTATGCTGAAAGGACTATAAAAATTATAACGTAAATAATAATATATCAAATGTTGCTCTTTGAATTGAACTTTAAAAAAAATAAATATTTTTTTAAGTAAAAGAAAGGAATACGTAATAGAATGCTAAAAAGATAAAAATGAAAGAATAGAATGCTAAAAAGATAAAAATGAAAGAAAACTGAAATTATAATTTCAAATGATCAAATTTTTAAAATAAATTTTAAAAAAAGTATGATAAAAAAATAGAAATTATAATTATAAATTTAAAAAAAATTAATTTTAATTTAAATTAAAAATTATCATTTAAATTATTATTTTTATTATTTAATTAAATTTATTTATTAAAAGATTACAACTAGATAAGTAAAGAAATTAAAAAAATAAAAAATAAAAAAAAAAGAGAAAACGCCATTCTCTCCCCTCCCCAAACTCCTTTTCCTCCTCCTTCTCCCTTCTCCCTTTTCGATCTTCTCCTTCTTCCTTTACAAATTTAAGTAAAAGAAAAGAATACGTAATATATCATAAAAATGAAAGAAAACTAAAATTATATTTTTAAATTATAAAAATTATAAATTAAATCAAAAAAATATATCATAAAAAAAGTAAATAAAAGAAAAAAAAATGGTAATAAAATATAAATTATAAATTAAAATAAAAAATTAACTTTAATTTAAATTAAAAATTATCATTCAAATTACTATTCTCATTAAAAAATTTAATAAATTAAAAAAAAATTAATTAAAAAAATTATGAAAAAAAAATTAAAAAATTAAAAAAAAAAGAAAAAGAATAAAAAAATACCGAAGGGAACGGCGTTTTCTCCTTTCCCCCTTCTTCTCTCCTTCTCCCTCTTCTCCTTTCTCCCTCTTCTCCCTTCTCCGACGTCTCTCCGACAGCACGGCGGTGAGCTACCTCCTCTCTCTCCCTCTTCCTCTCTCTCCCTCTTTTTAAAAAATTTAAAAAATAAAAATTACCAAAAATAAAATTTTTTTTTATATTTTTCCTCATTTTTTAACTTTACACTGTATTTATTTTTTGATCAAAATTTAATTCAAATTAAATTTTAAATTTTCCTCCCATTTTTTTCTTTATTTAAAATATTTTTTAAATAATAATGTTTAAATTAATTTAGTTATTTAAAATATTATTTTTAATTCCAATTACAATTTTAATTCTTATTTCTTAAAATTAAAAATTATAAACTTTGTTCTTCAATTACAATTACAATTTCTATTTTTTTTCAATTCTTTATCTTTTTATGAAATTTTTTAGGTCATTTTTATATTTTATTTGAAAATTTTTTTAACTAAATTAATTTTAATTTTATAAAATATATTTAAAAAATATTTTTATTTCAATTAAACATTAAATTTTTTTTTAATTTTTAATTTATAATTCTTATTTTTTTGTGACTTTTTAAAAATTTTTACTTTTTAACTTTTTAATTTTTCGTCATTTTTTTAACTTTTTAATGTATTTCTTTTTTTAGCCATGAGTCGATTCATGGGGTCGACTAAAAAATATAAATCTATTTTTCTTACAAAGTCATAAAAAAGTCTATTTTTCTCTCTCCCTTCCCGGCGGCCACGGAGAAGGGAGAGAGAGAGGAAGAGAGAGAGGAGGGGGCCGGGGGCCACCACCGGGATGCGGGACCCGCCGCCGGGACGCGCGGCCCGCCGCCGGCATGAGAAAAAGAGAGAGAGGGGAAGAGGGAGAGAGAAAGAGGAAGAGGGAGAGAGAGGGGGGAAGAGCTCACCGCCGTCGAGACCTTACCGCCGTGTTGCCGTGCTGCCGGAGAGACGCCGGAGAAGATCGAGAAGGGAGAAGGAGAAGAGGGAGAAGGAAGGAGGGGAGAAGGAAGAAGGAGGGGAAAAGGGTTTGGGGAGGGGAAAATGCCATTCTCTATGGCGTTTTCTCCTTTTTTTTTATTTCTTTAATTATGTATTTGGAATCTTTTAATAAATAAATTAAATTAAATAATAAAAATAATAATTTAAATGATAATTTTTAATTTAAATTAAAATTAAATTTCTTTAAAATTTATAATTATAATTCCTATTTTATTATTATTTTTTTATTTTTTTATTATACTTTTTTTATTTATTTTAAAATAGTTATCATTTGAAATTATAATTTCATTTTTCTTCCATTTTTTTCTTTTTAGCATTCTATTACGTATTCTTTTCCTTTAATTAAAAAAATATTATTTTTTCTAAAGTTCAATTTATAAAAAATTTTTTCCACATTTTTTCTCATTTTTTAACTTTACACTGTATTTATTTTTTGATCAAAATTTAATTCAAATTAAATTTTCCTCCCATTTTTTTCCTTTATTTAAAATATTTTTTAAATAATAATATTTAAATTAATTTAGTTATTTAAAATATTATTTTTAATTTCAATTACAATTTTAATTCTTATTTCTTAAAATTAAAAATTATAAACTTTATTCTTCAATTACAATTACAATTTCTATTTTTTTCAATTCTTTATCTTTTTATGAAATTTTTTTAGGTCATTTTTAAATTTTATTTGAAAATTTTTTTAATTAAATTAATTTTATTTTTATAAAATATATTTAAAATTTTTTTTTATTTCAATTATACATTAATTTTTTTTTAATTTTTAATTTACAATTCTTATTTTTTGTGACTTTTTAAAAATTTTCACTTTTTAACTTTTTAACTTTTCCCCATTTTTTAACTTTTTAATGTCTTTCTTTTTTTATCAAAATTTAATTCAAATTTAATTTTTTTAAGTCACATTTATAAAATACCCTAAAAAAGAAATTGTAATTACTTTAATTTAATTTTATTTTTTTTGATATATTTTTTTTAATCTAATTTATAATTTTTATAATTTTAAATTTTAATTTTTGTTTTTTTTCATTTTTATCTTTTTGATATTCTATTATGTATTTTTTTCCTTTTATTTATAATATTTTTTAAAAAATTATATTTAAATTAATTTAGTTATTTAAAATATAATTTTTAATTTCATTTACAATTTTAATTCTTATTTCTTAAAATTAAAAAATCTAAATTAATTTTTTTAATGAATTATAAATTCAAATATTTATATTTTAAAATTCAATCAAAATTAAAATTTTAATTTATTTATTAATTTCAAACTTTAAAAAAAAATTTGCCATTATTTTACGATTTTTTTCCTTTTTTTTTTGTGGGAAAATTTAAAAACGCCATTGTGAATGACGTTTTTAAAAATATCATTTTGAATGGCTTTTCTTGTCTTTTTTTTTTTTTTGGGACGATGCCACCGTGGAAATGGGGGGTGACGTGGAAGGGAAAAAAACGTCATTCAGCATTTTTCCCTTTTGCATTAGTTTGGTAAATAAGTTTGATTTTGATATATTTTGATAAATAAATTTTTTTTTTATATTATTCTGAAAAAGTACTCAGCTTATGATGCTATGCAAATACTGCCAACTGGACATGATATTGTTATAATTATGGAGGCACGTCAATCAAAATTTTAAAAATATCATCTCATAATTCGGGAAACATGCATCGTTCATCGGAATCATCTCGGTTTAAAATGAATAAGGTATGATGGATAATATCATTCTAGTGCTACCTAGATAGTCGCTAAACTTCACCCAGAAAGAAACTAGCACAGACAAATGGGGAAAAGAAAAGGAAATCCTTTGTATGTGCTAACACCCAATCAGCATCCTCTCAGGGTATGTCTGGATCCACGGTGCACAGCACATCTCATCGAGTCCGGATCTTCGTACTTGGATAGTCGCCACATCGCTACTTGGAAAGGTATAGCTCTCACCAATACTTCATGCCGCACAATCCCACGACCACGCATCAGAGAGATCAACAGACAGCATCATGTTCCTTACTCCTCTTACTTGCACTTCCCGGGAAAAAAAAAAAAAGAAGAAGAAAAAGACAGCCAGGCAGTATCACGTCAAGATGCCAAACATGCAGGGCTGAAACACCGTGCAAGGGCCTTTCGTTTCCGAGATGAGCAACATTGTTGCTGGAGCTTTCATTTCCGAGATAAGCAGCATTAATGCTATCCTCTCAGCAAAACACGCACAATAGAGGTTGCAAGGCGTGGAGTTCGCGGCTCTGGAAAGCAGTGACTTGCACACACACCAAAAAAAAAAAAAGGGAAAAAAAGAGAGAAAGAAAGAAACCCTGGTAGATGCGGCAACCGGTAATCACAAACTGTGCCTTTCCCCACTTCAAAGATACAATAAAAATTATAGCCCTTAGTACGTTTTTTCACATCAAGCAATAAAAAAACAAAAACAAAAGACAAAACCTTACCAGTTTCTTATTCCCCCAACTAAACCGTTACGAATTCCCAATGCCAGCCGAGTGTAAAATAGACAGAAGCAACATATCTCAGGTAGCCATCTGCAGCAACGAGTCTCTCTAAAAACACTCAAAAAATAAATCATTTTGAAGTTTGGTTATGCCCCCTTTTCGGAAGACAAAGCATTCCTTGGCCGTTAGCATACAGATTAGTAGAGGTTCAAACCAGAATTCCGCAGCATGAACTAGTCTAACATTCTTCTTCTTACGGGTAGGCACCAACAAACTGCTAAAATCTAACATTCTAGTGACCGGTCCATAAAAAAGCCCTTTAAACATCTCATAGATATGCTTACCAGGTGGGGGGGAAAACGGAGTACGTGGCAAGAGAAAAGATGCCTGTACTAAAGCATTGGCCAAAAATGAACAAGAGAAGCAAAGGCAAAATATTTGAGCTTTCTGCAAAGCAAATATAAACCGTCCAAAGTGATAGAATTCAAACATTTCAGCTTCCTATATAACACATTTAATATTTATATGTCGCATGAGAGCTAGAGTTGCCAGATAATTTCAGCAAACAGTATGCTCATCAGACGAACTGACTACCAAGATCTGCCTACATTGTGTACCCCCTACAAAAATTCTTATGCATACAAATATTCATTTTCCAAAGACAGATTTCAGTTAGTAGCTGCCAAACAGTGAAGCACCACCTTAAATTTGATTTTCACTCACAGATTGAGAGATTTTGCTTTGTCAGAAGCTGTTGCTATCTCCCTCTTCTATGAAACTGTAAATTGTAGGTTACACCACCAAATCCACACCTTTCAAGAAAGTGCACGAGAAACTTTACTTCTTCTTCTTTGACTTGTTTGACAGTGACTGAGCATATGCTGTTCCCTGATAATCCCCAAAACGAAAAAAAGAAAAAAGAAAAAACGGCAATAACAAAACAAATCAGCTTAACCTTTGCCACTGTGCTCTACCAAATGACTTGAAGGAAACAACCATCTGTCACTAATACAAGTTCTTCAATTGGCAAAACTAGATAGTGATGAATTTCACTAAATACAAAAGTAATTTAAAATGACAAGCATGGGATGGTCACATGTGAAGGAAGAAATAATTTAGAAAGGACTAACTCATATCTGACCTGCAACCATTCGTCCATGTTAGCATCAGTTGTCCCCGTGCCTACTTCCACTTTGGATGCTCTCTTTGTTTTCTATGGTAGCCAACAATGTGAGAATAAGACCACTAATGAATGTCCAGAGAAGCATTAATTTGCAATAACAAGTTAAACACAATGGCTAGCAAAAGGAAAAATTTATAAACAAGAATTTCCCATCAAAATTTAGAAACCATAATGGCCTAGACTAACACAATAGCTGAAAACATCATAAAGTTCTAAAAATTTTAAGAGTTCATTGATGATCCCAAGCGATGTGGTAGTTTTTATCAAAAGTTGCGTAGTCTGTCATTAATACTGATTTAAATTCAATGGACTGAGTCAAATTTAAATATTAGTGTGTGAATAAGCTTACTGCAGCATTTGATAGAGGGAATTTCGGAGTGTATGGAAACTTAGAAACTAGAATACCAGAACACTGATGCAGAAACTGTTTCTGAGGACATAAAACACAATTATTAATGTCGACAAAATTATGGCATCTCCAACATTAACTACAAGGCAAAGAAATAGTACCATAAATACCAATGTATATGAAGTAAACAAAGAAATACTAATAAAGCATATGTTCAGAACAAAAATAAATGTTTTCTATCAGACACCACCAAACATGTATTGAATATATCATATAACAATAGACATACTATCTGATACAGAAATTTGACTGGTACATATCCAAGTTATTTTCAAATTTAAGTTGGTCAATTAAGAAGCCCATTCTTCTCCACATTTACAGCTCACTCAGGGATAAGGATTTTGAAGAACAGAATGTCCACAAGCAAAACAAGCACTTTATCACACTGAGACATCAATAAAGAACAGAATTCATGGAGACATTTTCATAATTTGCAAGCTACATTGCACATTGACTCCCCTCCCCACTGCTGTGGCAAGAAAAAGAAAAGAAAAGAAAAATTCACCAGGACTTGCATTGCAAGCTAAACAACACCCCCACCCTTCCCCCTCATAGAGAAAGAGAGAGCGCAAAAGAAGCAGAGGATAAGAAGAAGACTTTTTTATATTTTGTAATTGCTTTCATGGATTATACATCTCCAAATTAGCAACAATATGAGTTGATCCCTATATTTGACTCCACTTGTCAGATCTCAGCTACCTTAGATCAAGATGCTTTATACTTCCGCTTGAGAAACCACTTGATGAATGAGCTTGAGCCTCAAAAATCTCATTTAAGCACATGAGATGCAGGCAAGAAAAACTAGTTCAACAAAGTTCAGCAAGAATAACTGAATATGGTAAGTACTCATTGTTAAGCAATGTGGATTGTCCAGTTTTCTCTATTTAAACAAGTTAGACAAAAGAAAATCTAAAATAATAAAATACACATTAGATAATAATTACCTTTGAAAAGTGCTGAATTTGACCATACGCCCATATACCAAAAAAGCCTACGAGAGCAGCTCCCAATGTTACAAGAAAAACAGACTCAATGCTGAGAAAACCCCCTGACTCAACAACTTCAATGGTACCATTATAGAAGACACTTTGGTGTGGTTGCTGATCGATCTCATAAACAATGGTACCTACTAAATCAAATGGGCCAGGCTGCAGTACAAGGCATGTAAATTGCATTAGATATTGTCAAGATTCAAGACTGGCCAATCAAAATATTATAATTCCAAAGATATGAATTACAGCAAGTCAGCCATAAAAATGATGCACTACCTGCAAAAATTTGCTAACAGCAAAAATATAAGGGAATGTAGCTTGAGCAGAAACTGGTACTGATGCATTGTAGAACTCCTGCAATAACAAGGCAAGCAACCTTGATGTTAAACAAAAACTACTTAATTAAAGCACAAATTTGAAGATCTGTAACTTGTGATTAAGAATGCACATATGAGATGTCAGCATCTAATACAGCAAGCATACACACGAACACACCTAAATGTATATGTATATATATAGGGGTGGACAGGAATCTGGCCAATGGGATTTTAAGTTGAATCCAATCAGTTCTGATCAGACAATGGGGGTCTAACATCGATGACTTGAGTTGTTGCTCTAAATAACTTATACATCAAAAATCATATGATTTGGAGACCCTTGCGCATCGAAGGTTTAAATACATATATTATTTCATGTTATTTGAACATATGTGTGCCTATATCCATGCATAAGATTATTGCTCCTATTGATTTGATACAAACATATTACATAAACATAATCTAAAGAACCAAAATTATATTTTTTTTCTCCTCTCTTTGTCCTGGACTTCATTTCTACTTTTCTTAATCGATTTGATTCAATCTGTTGAGTTGGGAGTTTACACATAAAAATTCACATCTTTCCATACAAAACAAAATTCGGAACTTTTTTCTTGTATTATATAACAACTCATATAATTTATACAAAAATCAATTATTTGTTATATATATAGATATAACAAATGCTATGGTACATTGCCTTTCTGTACAAGTACGCAAACCTAGCAGTTTGTTTAAAATTGGATGGTTTCAGATGAATGACCAATGATGTAGGTTACTACAATAGGTATTCTTGTAATTAGACTTTAAATCATGCCCCTTCCTAGTTCTCTATCATCTTTCTTTTTCACCTTCTCCACGATTCCACCTCTGGTGGTGGTAGAAATGTAGGTCCAGGTAAAAAACTGTTGATGCTGTCAGTGCCACTATGTTGATGGCAAGGGTGGAGAACATGTCGATGGGGGCAGCGGCGGCAGAGGAGGTGCCGTGGATGAGATATTGCTTGCTGGAGGGGGTTGAGAGTAATGAAAAGGCTGGGAAGGAATCAGGGGATGGTGGTGGTAGAAGAAGTCATGTCTTAACAAAGCATGGGACGGAAGGCATGGCTGGGCCATGCGGCATGGAAGAGTAGAGGTGCTGGATGGGCCATGCAGCATGGAGGTGCTTGCTAGCAGAGTAGTCAGAAATGGGGACAGGTTTGGCTGGGATCTGGGGACGAGAAACTTAGTTGATAATAGAGATTTAAAAATGGCTACCAACCATTAGTCTGTAATTCTTCCCATAATATCCTCCATCAAATGATGGTTGACATCTGTTCTCTCTATCCAATCTCTATTGATTAAAAAATGAGAAAAGATAACATAATAGCAGATCCCATCTATATACAGACGCATATATAGCAAAACCCCCAAGATGAAATGATCTTTACTAGAAAGGTTTAATATCAGTAACTCCCTGACATAGAACTGGAAGATTCACCATTAAAGTTTCATCATGCGTTCCATCGATAGTCAGCAATAACTGCAAGACATTCACTAATAGTGAAACAAAGGTTGGCACATTGAAAGGTCCGTTAATCTAAATTCTGGATCCAACAGAAGGATCCTAGCATCTGATGGAGTCAACATGCTTATCTATCCCATATACGTAGCATTGGTTCAATGATAGAGTCCTTAGTTGAGTTTGGTATCAAACCTATCATTATATAGACCAAGTTAGTTGCTTTATACTAACACCTTGGCAATTTAAGAATTTTCAATTAACTGAAAGAAATCCAAAATCATGAATAGTTCTAGCATCTAGATACTGTTGTTTAACATAAGCATTGCACAGTCTCAAGCAACTTGTTGCACAAACATATGTCATGCAGTTACGCTTACAACTTAACAACAGAAGTGAAAAATAAAGGATAGTTTTCAATTTTTAGATTTCCAAAAAAATGAAACAAATATCTGTTTCTGAAAACCAAAAACTTGAAACCTGTGGGGCAATGAATATGGTGACGGTCGTGGAGATGATGATGATGGTGGACAGCAGCAGGCAACAATGCCCAGTGAAAGCAGTGGGTGACGGTGGTGATAGCTGATGGCACGGGTGGCCGGCAATGTCCAGCAGCAGGCAGTGGCCAGCAGTGGTCGGTGGCAATGGTGGTGGGTGGGGGTGGGTGATGGGCGGTGGCTAGCAATGGCCACCGCTGGCAAGTTGTGGCTAGTGATGGCCAGCAATGGGAGGAGGTGCCAGCCAATGGTGGTGATGGTGGCCAATGGTGGGTGGTTGGGTGGTGGTAGGTGGTTGCCACTTTTCAAAAAAGTCAAAACTATTTTTTTTTTTTTAGTTTTCAAAATTTCCAGAAACCGGTTGTCAATTTTCAGAAAACTGAAAATAGAAACCAAGTTACCAAACACCTGTTCTACCTTGGTTTTTGTACTCTTGAAAAAAAATGACAACTAAAAACTAGCAACCATGCCAAACAAGGTCTATGCTTATACATTAATAGCACAATGTAAGTGTTGTATAGATTTTTCAAACATTTTGTATGTTATAGATTGTGATTAACATTGTGCATTCCTAATTTAAATGATGGGTTATCTGTTCTACACTAAAGAATTTTGACTCAAATCCTATTGGCATGATTCTAGCACCTCCTCTCCTTTCCTATCCCCTGTTCTGTACGTCAAGACACACGTACATACTATAGTATCATGTACAAATGTAAAAAATCAATAAAAGAATGCCTCAATTAAATGTTTTAAACTAACTAATTTAAAGAATTTATATTTCAAATAAGTCAAGTGTGCCAGTCATTCCCAGGTCAAATTAAATCTGAAATATGCCAAATCCAACTTACAGTCCAGCCATCTGATTTTCTTTTCAGATCAATCTGATATTTCTCACTTCAACAAGGATTTAAGTATCACATTTTTGAAAAAAATGTGCAGCATGTGTATACCAATATGCATTTGCTTGGGAAAACACCACCAGCTTATGACCCATATCATGGCAGTCTAGGTGGTCATCACCTGGGCATCCTAAAGATAGGCTACTGCCCAGGAAATCACCTATTGGCCCAAGCAACTGCCCATAACAACCACCACACATAATGGCACATACACAGGTGCATAGATCTTAAAATTTATCAGTTGCATTTTGCTATCTAATATGTTTCTTTCCACTCCCTCTCAGATATGAATAAGAAAGAAATAGGAAAGGTCAGATTTATTTATTTATTCTTTTAAAAAAAAATCCTCTATTTAAAAAGTAACTCATCTCAGCTTTGTCGCTAATTATACCAATGAAACTGATGAAGATCCACAAATCACAACAATCACCATAACAAAAGCAACCAGGAGCTCAAGTATGTATGTAGGCTCACCTGCACAGTTAGATTTTGGACAAACATGTGATGATCAAAAGGAAGATGAAGGCTAGCCCTTATTGCCATGACCTTTAAAGTTGATTCACCTGAAGATTATCCAGAAGATAATCAAAATCCAATCAGCAAAAACTAGGTTCAAGAGATTAAATGTTATTAAAGATGTGCATGACAAGGTAGCGTGTCGCAATGCAAAACAGACTAAATGAAGCAATATAATCACAAAACAAAATGGATGGAGAATGCAATATAATCCACACAAAACATGCTCTTGGATAGATAATATAATATATATTCAAGATACTGTGAAATGCAGATAACCAAGGCTTGTTCATTTGAGCACAAGGTCATGACAGCTGCAAAACTCAGGCCTAAAAGCATTTTAAGCTAGATCTTAAGGGGTGAAAGGCTCCTAAAGCTTCATTGAGAGCATTGAGGGGCACTTCAGGCCCTTATCCAGCAGCAAGAAGTTTCAGTATAGTCAAATTCAGCAATGCATGAACAGCCACAATTTGAAAATCCAAAGAACTTCCTTGCCCCCCGAGACAGCATATCAATTTTTAGATTAAATTTTAAGATATTTTCTTCTGGTAGTTTTTAGTATTGGTTTTAGAGTCCTACTTTGAGGAGTCATATGTAGAGGCCCTAGTTTAGGTAGATATTGGATTGGGAAAATCCTGAAGTAATTAGGATTTAATTTTGGATGGTTTTAGGTGTTCTGTGATATGGGGTTCAGTGGATATCTGAAATTGCAATTCAGGTAAAATTTTGGGCACTCATATAGGAGACTAATTATTTAGTTATCAAGAGTCCTGTGATTCTTGTAATAATTCATAAAGAAAGCCACCAAGGAGGAACTGTACTACAATCTACTTTTCCTTCTTTTCTTCTTTTTCCATAACATTACAGTTGAATCATTATAACATGCACTTAAAATCCGCTCATATTGTTGTTGTGAACCAAGAAAACTGAGATCACAATGTTTTCAGTGATTTCTTATTAATCATTCAAATATATGCTGTTTTTATATCACTATTTTCACTTAAGTTCTAATTTATTGCACCCATATCCTTATTTTCCATACTAGAACAATTGCTGCAGCCTGAGTTTTTGTTGCAAGTGAAAAGGAAAAAAAAAAAGGCATTCTAGTGCACAGCTGCGAGGTTTGAGGAAGGTTAGTTAGATGCATGCGACCTTATTCCCGCATTCCTGGAGGTTGTTTCCATGTTTGGAACCCATGACACCTAGATCAAAATGGAGCAACCTTGCCATTGCATCAAGACCTGTGATCTAGTTTTTGTTGCAAGTCTTCTGCCATGTCTTTCAATAAATAAAACAATCAGATACATTCACTACTACTTCCTAAGAGCCAATGCACTATATAATTGCAGTGGAGGTTGGATAACTTCAATAAGGTCCTTGATTCTCTTCATCTTATATATTCGCCCAGGGGGTGGGTGGGTTAAAGACTTAAAGCATCAACTGCCACTAGTTACTATAATGATTTATTGCTGCTCAAACCTTTTTGTAATCAAGTTATCCAATAAAGAGAATGAAGCCTTAAAGCACACCGAGATTGATTTCCACTTCATCAAAAATTTTCCATCAAGCCTACAGAGCAGCAAGTCTCTCAAATTTCCTCAATTGGTCTCATAGCAGCACGACAAATTTGGTTAGACAAGTTTGGCTCCCATTTGGCAATTTTGGTTGAAAATAATAAAATTCAAGAATATTAGTCAACAAAAATTAAGAAACAATATAAATTAAAGGGTAGGATAAGTCAAGAGTATGAAGTGTTATACAGTGTTATGACAGCACTTCTTATATTATATTGTTTATGACCTTTGGGTGTATGGCTTCATTTTGCAATGATAAAATAAAAATTGTGAAAAGAAAACATGCTTCAACTGTAATATATAACAATTTTGCTCTCATCCAAAAAAATGCTTGGGTGGTAGCAAATGACATGACATTTTCAGGATAAGTGAACTTTTGTTAGAACATTTATTTTTTTTCTCCAAATTTCTTTGTAACCTAGCACTGCAATATTTCCAAGACTTCTCAAAACTTGTAAAAACCTTCGCTTCATCTTGAGAAAATTCTTCCCAAAATGCACAGAAATGAAGAAATGACTAAAATTAGCATATAGCCAATAAATACAATAATTTGGCCTTGTAAATTAGGACCCATTTGCTATTTCTTTTGTTTTCTATTCTTGTTTTGGAAAAAATCAAAGAAAATTGAACTAGACCGAACAACATGTAAGATGAAACCCTTCTATTTTTTTAAAAAATGTTTGTAAAATTTTTAGAGCTTTTGGTATAAAAAATCTGCAATCAAAACAAGTGAGAATAAAAGAAAGGGGATAGAAGAAGTTTTGAGCAAATGCAGCCTTCAAGATCAATCTACATGTGGTATTCAACTAATTTGTTGAGAAACAGAAACATAAAAACAACACCAATGCCAAAGAGGCCCTTAGTTTCAGCCAAAAGTCCTAAACTCTCTGTACTTTCAAATCAGTTGTGACCGTATCCGAAACATGCTGGTTTCAGTTCTAGAGTTTCAGATGAAAGTTCAAGCAATGATTCATATTATTTTGCATGTAGATTATCCTATCACGTGCTATATTTCACATCTCAAGCAGAGGACTATAAGCTGACTGCGATGATACAATTAGGCTATTGCCTTACAACAATGAAACCCACAAATACTTGCTCCTCAAATCTTATTAGGACAATGTTAGGGACCACCAAATAAAAAATAAAAAAAGGAAGTTCTGTAGTCTGAGAAACCAATAATCAAAATGGAAGCTCCTAAAACACAAGCAAGATAATTTTAAAAAAAAATGTATCTACAGAATTTAGTAGAAATTAGAAAAACCTAAATTTGTAATATAGTCTGAAATTAAGTGGAAAAAATCAAGAATTCTTTAAGTGGTTCCTTATAGTTTGAGGATGTTTTTATGTGCATTGACCAGCCACAATAATTCAACACAAGCATCATGTGTCGTTAAGTGCACATGCTACCCAAACAACAGGATAGTCATTATTAAATGAATAAATGTTTCATATCAATAAAGTATGAAATGATAATAGTTATAGGTATAGTTTGAGTTGAGCTGCACTAGTCTATGATCTCAAAAAGCAAAGACCAAGTGGGAACCATATGTAAACTGTCAGTTTTGCACTTTAATAATAGTAAAATCAAGATTGAACTATTTGGCAATAGTGAAATCAACATTTATATATAGGATTGATTTGAAAAATGACAGGCCAAAAGAATGCCAGCTACAGGATGAACTGGTGATAATAATTAACAAATTGAGAGCATCGGACACCAAAAATAAAGAGAATAGGAAAAAAATACCTTCATTATGAACTCCAACCAATAATTCGGTTTCTTCCCCTGCAGGAACCACTGCATTCACAGAAGCTTAATATTGACAATTCATGACACTCTAAACAAATATAACAGAATTAAGCATAAAAAATTCTGAGTCATGTAAAAAATTATACTTACACCGTGCAGCATTTTTTGGAAAAACACAAATAGTGTCTACTCCAGGGGCTGGACTGAATGATGCATCACCAAAGTCTTGCAACTCATCACCAACTATGCCAAGATCACCTCCTTCAACAACTTCAGCTGCTTCATCACTAGTATCCAACTGACATTTAACAACTATAAAGTAAAATACCAGTTAGAGACGAAAAATGGATAGTGGTGACTGGTGAGAGAAATCAATACCGGTCAGAAAGGAACAAACATGGAAATTAATCAACTTCGCAGGAGAAGCCATCTTCATGTGCAAAGTTGGGCACCCATGATAAAATATTGGAGACTAAGAATCAGGAGAATACAGCTATTTCATCGCATAATAAATAGAACAGGTTTTTGGGCGGTTCTGTTTTTCAAATTCACTTTGTTACAAAAGCGTGGAAATTTCAGAAGTCAAGGAAAAAAGTTATATAGATATAACATATAAGTACTTAAATTTATGTAAGTATATAAGAGAAAATTTCAGAGCAAAGGTATCTATAATCAAATATTCAGTTCCTTCACTGGCTTTCCTTATATGCAGCAACTTGTGGTCAGCCTCCATTTCATAATGCATTCATAATTTACAAGAGCATCAGAAAATACACAAAGCAAATATGTACTTGAGTGCAAAAGTTATCTGGAAATATCTACCAAAATTTGGGAGCAATCGTCATTCAACCTGTGGGTAAAACAAACATAAGAAATTTCATCCCACTTAGAAAGCAATTTCTTGTATTCTTATACATCCTCCTCTTCAAGCTTCAAATACAGAAATCATAGCTTCATAAAGCACCGAACTCTCATTGTCAGGGAAATCCAGTTATGTATGAGCGTCTATTATGCATGTCTTTTGATAAAAGTCATCCTGAACTTCCATATTGACATAATTAATCATGCATGTCTTTTGATAAAAGTCATCCTGAACTTCCATATTGACACAATTAATCATTGTTTTGCTCGTAAGATTCATATGACCAATAATCTAGCACTAAGATAGTGAATAAATTATGCCAAAGTAGTCCTCATAACAAAGATTTTTAAGAAATGCCTCTGAAATTCTGCAGATCTTATGCTTTGACTCATGCACTAGTCCCTGTTGTCAACAGTTGGACTTAGATCCGCAGCACACAGTCATGAAGGAAATGGTGCTCAGATCTGGCAATGACATGGCGCATTAGGTGACAGGGCTAGGCTTCTGATTTTTGTATCGGACATGCAGGAAAAAATGCGTTAACAACTAAGTGATTGATAGAACCATTTTAAATCCACCATGCAGCCTGTCCCTTCTGCTATCTGTCAAATTTGCTTCTTCAAGTTTTCTTCCCTCTAAGAAACGACTATCAAGTTATCTTTTAAAGCAGCACAAGAATTTACAATTCTTTAATTACCCTGACAAGCTCATCAAAAATTTGAAGCCAAAAATTTTGGACATAAGAAATCGCATTTTGATATCTAATTTTCAATAAAATTATTGAGAAAAACATCTTCAGTATTTTTCGCTATCTGGATACTCCAGATATATTTGACTCCTCATGATTGTTAGTCTTTCGGAAGCCAAGAATTGAGGTGCCAACTGTGCTAAGCCATGACAAGATCATGCCATCTGTCAGTCATCAGCAGATAACCAGACAGTACAGAGCTGGCTTGTGACCCGTGCAGAAACCAGAATCAGTTTTTAAAACC
>NC_025996.2:7289551-7340761 GCF_000442705.2 Elaeis guineensis | reverse complement strand
TGGCAGCGGGGAAACTGTCGTTCTCATCGACATGCACGTCGGCATTCCATTTCAAGCTCCCTCCCAAGTTGCGTACACCCCAAAAGCCACCGACCCCAGTCCACAAACCGCCACCGGCCAAAAAGCCATGCCCGCCGCCCAAGAAGCCATGTCCACCGGCTCCCAAGAAGCCATGCCCACCGGCTCCCAAGAAGCCGTGCCCGGCCCAAGAAGCCGTGTCCCCCCGCCCAAGAAGCCATGTCCACCGGCTCCCAGAGCCGCCCCCAAGAAGCCGTCCCCGCTCCTAAGAAGCCATGTCCACCGGCTCCCAAGAAGCCATGCCCGCCGCCGTGCCCACCGCCATGCCCGCCTCCATGCCCCCCGCCATGCCCGCCGCCATGCCCACCGCCATGCCCGCCTCCATGCCCGCCGCCATGCCCGCCTCCATGCCCGCCGCCATGCCCGCCCAAGAAGCCATGCCCACCGGCTCCAAAGAAGCCGTGCCCGCCCAAGAAGCCATGCCCACCGCCTCCAAAGAAGCCATGCCCACCGGCTCCCAAGAAGCCATGCCCGCCGGCTCCCAAGAAATGCCCGCCGGCTCCCAAAAAGCCATGCCTCCGCCATGCCCCCGCCATGCCCGCCTCCATGCCCCCGCCATGCCCGCCGCCATGCCCCCCGTCATGCCCGCCTCCCAAGAAGCCATGCCGCCGGTTCAAAGAAGCCATGCCCGCCTCCCAAGAAGCCATGCCCGCCGGTTCCAAAGAAGCCATCCCCGCCGGTTCCTAAGTAGCCACATCCTCCAATTCCAAAGCTAGAAACAACTTCCTCCAATCCCCAAGCCGCCGCCTCATATCCCTTATACCATCCACACCCCAAGTGCCCTCTTATTCACACTTCCTCCAATTCCGAAGCTCCCTCCCTTCTGCCATCCTCACCCAAAGTTCCAGTTCCCTCTCGAGCCAAATTTCTACAAGAAAAGCCTCCAATAATCTTTCCCCCGGTCAAGGAGCACCCGATACCGGAAACTTATTTGGAAGCTAGTGATGCCATCGTTTCTTTGTACTCTGTTTTGGTTAGTTACCCTTCCTGTTTTGAGGATTTCCTTGGTGGTGCAATAAAGCTTGCTCTTAAGATTGTTTCGAGTCTTGGGTGGGTGACTGTCATCCATTTGTCTAGGACGAATATTTGTGATGTTCTGGTATTTATGTGAGCTTGTGTGATTAGTAATGGTAATAATTCAAGGACTTCTTGCTTTCCGTTGTAACCTTAAAATTTGCCCTCTGCTTTTTCTGAGTGAGTTGAAGAGACCTACGCTTGGGATACAAGCGGGTAGTTTTCCTTTCGGAGAAGAAAGATCGTCTAGCTTATTACCGGACACAGAAGAGAACACCAGGTCATCCAATTCAAGGGCCGGTAGTATTCCAAAATCGTATGTTGAAATAGAGTATTACTAGTTTAGTTGAATGTGAATCCCTTATGCGTCTCCCAACTAGGGTGTTCACAAAATGGTTCAAACAATTTAATTGAATCAGGCTAAATTATTTTTATTAGTACGATCTGATTTGAAAATTAAAATAATCTGATTTTATTTATAATTTTTATAAAATAATTTTATGATCTTATCTGATTTTGTAAAAATTAGATCAGATCAAATCATAAATTATAATATGAGAAATTTTTTTAAAAAAAAAAAATAAAAATAGTAGTTACACGTTGCCACCATTGCATTGCATTGTATTTATAGATACATGATTACATTAGAATATTTTGCTAATTTCAATTTTTCAGTTTTTATTTGATTAAAATATATATTTTTTTATAATTTTTTATTTTTTATATTATAATATATCAAATTATTAATTAAATTAAAATCATAATTCATCTAGACTGGTCTAGTTTGAGCAACAAAATAATCTGATTTGATTTGTAAAATTGATAAACAGTAATTTATTGATTTGATTTAATAATATTTCAAATCAGATCATGTCTGCTAGTTAAGTCGTAGGCATCAAGTAGAGTTTTGAAAGACGGAATGATGTGGGTGTCGGCATTGAGGCAGCCATCGGTGAGGAGGGTGGACAGGTAGGCTCTCCTTTTCGGCCAACCATAGTGAGAGGGTGACAGAGAGATTGGGGGGGGGGGGAGGGAGAAGAGAGAGGGAGGGGGGGAGGAGAGAGAAGAGAGAGGATGAAGAGGAAAGATAGGGGAGGAGGCGTCCATCCGAGCACGTACGCCTCCCTCGTTGCTCACCATACTGATGGATGACGGCCATGCTAGCCACGTCCGACAAGAATCGTGTACGGAAAGATGGAGGAAGAAAAGAGGGTGCATGCCGGAGGATTTGATTTTTTTTTTTGATAAAATAAGGCACCCATGCATTACGAGTACAAACGCAACCAAGAAGATCAAAAAAAAAAAAAAAAAAAATAAAATATTAATAATATAAAAAATTCATCACTAATATTAAATTTTTATTGATAATAATTATTAGTGATTAAATTATCGATACTGATATTTTATCGTAAATAATGACGTCGTTGGTAATTTTTTACGATGAAAAAAATTTTTTTGTCGTCAATAATCGATAAAAAATTTCATCGTTAAAATATTTTTTTTTTGAAAACTATTCGCGATAAAAAATTTTCATCCTAAAAAAATAATTTGTGAAAATTATTATATCGTTAATAAAAAATAATTTTAAAAATTATTTACGATGAAATATTTTATCGCTATTAATTTAATTAAAAATTTTTATGAAATTCAATTTATAAAAAAAATATTAGCGACGTAAAAATTTCATCGTAAATACGACAATTGCCGACTGAAATTTTTATCACTACTAAATTAGCAATTATTTACGATGAAACTATTTTCGTTAATAATTTAATATAAAATTTTAATATTTTTAAATTTATTAAAAAAATTATTTACGATCAATTATTTTCGTCGCTAATAGAATTTTACCAAAATTTTGTCAAAAATAATTCCAAAGCTAAAAATTTATTCATAATTTTTTAAAAATAATTTATGAAAATATATTTTTAATTTGTATTCATAATATTTTTTATTTGTAATCTATAAAATAAAAATAAAAAATTTATAAATAAAGTCATAAATAAATTTTATCATTTTATTAATTAAATTAAAATTATAAGAGGTCTGAAATAAAAATAAAAAGTAACATAAATAGCCCGTCAAGTGTCAGCATTTATAGAAGGAGAACGGGCTGGAAAAGGAGAGCACTCGGAAGAGCTCGAACTGGTCTGCTGTTGCCTCATCAGCTACATCATCCGCTCTATCTGCGTCATCCACTCCATCATCTGGGTTTGGAGCAGTTGGTACTCGTCGATCATGCAGCCAACTCATTAGCTCGTTGCTCAGTTCACTGTCGATCCTCAGTAGCTTACCTCTATAACTCCGCCAGCCGAATATCGCAGACAGCATGGATGTTGCCTTGGACGAGCGTAAGGATGAGAGAGCACTGATCCCTTGCCCTAGACCCCTAATATAATAGGACCTCATACCAAGCACCTGATCATAGATCTTATCATCCGTGGGTGCGGTCGAATCCTTTAAGGGTAGGCTGGGATCTGTATGCCTATCATACGATCCTGAAAATTAAAGTTATAGCTATTTTAATTTTGTACTGGAAAATCAAAACTATGAATAAAAAAATAATTAGAAAAACTTACAAAAAGCTCCTGACTCTCCATCGTCCACTCCCATGACCGTCACTGTGGTGAGGTTTCACTGGTAGGATATCAATCCTATCAGGAAGCTTGCCACTTTCTGTATCTCTGTAATTTGAGAATAATTAATTAAAATTTTTTAAATAGTTAGAGAGTTAAAATATGTTAATTAGAAATTACTTACCATATATTCCATATGACGAGCGAATGACCTCGAACTCCCACAATGCGACATGGTCTGTTTCATCCGATTCGCGGTGTTCTGGGTACATCATTTCTATACAGTTAGTAATCAAATTAGTAGATAACAAACTAAATTTAAGAATAAATGATTCAATCATTAAATTCTAAAAAAAAAAAATTTGGATGTGTAATCTGATATGCCGGATCATCGTAATACTGACATATACGAGAGCCCAACATCTATAGTGATGCTGTCATACGGTCGCTGCCATGCTGCCTCCACCCCATGATCCTGCATCACATGGTACCAGTGCTGATGAATGCGATGGTGATACTCCTTGAAATGCAAGCATAAATGAGCATTCACAGCTCATCGCACGTGATCCTCTTCAAAATCAATAATGTTAAATACACTTTGCCAATAACAAATATTAGAAGAATATCGTGCTAATTAAATATTTACAGTATAATTTATTTTACTTGTAACTGGGTGTAGAAAATCTCTCTCTGAGCCCTATAATGTGATGCCAATTGAAAAGCATCACGAAGGCATAGCTGTGGCATATGATGCCCAGCTCGGTCTGCCATGGCTCGCACCATCCCCTAATGGGCCTGGTGTAGTCGGATGACATCTCAATATGGAGATGCTGTCTTGGGTGCTTGCATCTCTAATGCTCTAGAGTGAGGTTCTTCGATGGATCTCGCCCTCGTCTCACCATCGATGGAGACTGACCTGAAACAACAATAAATAAATCATTAGTATGATAGCTATCCAAATAAAAAAATTAAATTTTATTATATAAAAAATATAATAATATCACTCGAACCTGCCTCACTCAGACTTGCCTCACTGGGATTATCAGTGCAAGACCCTTTGGTGACTCTGCTAGTGTGATAGCGGAAATGGGTGAAGGCGCCTCAGCCTCAAAGATAGGCTACGAACGTGAACGTCGTTGTCTATCTCCTGATGCCATACCTGTAATTCTTGACATATAATAAATATAATATTGAATAATAATAGTAAAAAATAAATTACATTCTAATGAATAGAATTATATCACATACCATTATTGCAAGAGAAGATTTAACAAAGAATATAGATCCACTCATTAATATTCGTATCTTCCTTGATGTGTAGGTCCTCCTCCGAATCACAATAATCGATTAATATATCATTTTCTATCTCATCGTCATTTATGAACCGATCATCATCCTTTGACTCATCAAGATTAACTACAAAATCAGCTTCAATTTCGTTGGACGGTAGATCAGCCTATTCAAAGGAGCTGTTACAAGTTCTTCATCAATAAGAAACTAAGCTAATATTTGTTCTTTCTCTTGAAAAGCTTCATCTTCATGTAAATCTAATTTTAATCTATCTTTAGTTGGGTTGGTATGTCATATACGCCTCTAGGTATTATTTTTATACGATATCTCAATTATCTCGATACTTTAGATCCTTTAAATATATTATTTATTTCGTTTGAGTTGCTAATATATACGGCTCATTTGGTATCATATTCGTGTAAAGTTTATACTGATAAAATGGGATGGATATGAATATCAATTTTTTTATTGCTAATATCCCACCATTCACACTGAAACAAGAATACAGAATTACTAGATCCATACTTCAATTTTATAATATTCATCAGTACACCATAATATTCAATCTCTTCTTCTCCTTCATATCCTATTGTAGCAATCTCACTATTCTGGGTTCGTATCTCAAGCTCTCTTGTGTGAAATCTTATTCTTCCAATGATACAGGATGCGTAGTGGTTAACCCTTTGATCCGAGCCACATGCTAAATCGTACAACTCATCGATCGCACCATCTTCTTTATTTAAATACTTATATTTCATTTACACCATAACATAAAAAATTATGTTGGTTCAAATAATTATTTCTACAATTATTAAAAATAAGTATTACTAGTGTAACTTACAAGGTCTCTAAATCATTTTGCAAATTTTCTCCTATGTCAATCATCAGCATCCGTATTATTCTCTCTAGATAGTATACTTTTGTGCTCATTGCAATAAGTCATGATTTTTAATTTTACATCGACATAAAAAAATTACTTAGAATATTAAACAGTATGCTAAGATGGTACTTACTCAATGAAATCTTTAGTTTTTTCATAATTATTTAGAACGTAGAAGTATGCCTTGAATAGCTCGTTTACATCTATAAATTTATATCTCTTCCACCAATGGATCGAACTATTTGTTTAAATATAGATAGTATCAGTTCATTATCACCCCATTCACAATCTGCATTACGATCTGTATGATTGAATCTTATTTCAATATCATCAAGATACATCGAGCAGAATATGACACACTCCGTAGTTACGTATGCTTCCACTATAGACCCGTCAGGCCATATTTTATTGCATACATATTTTTTTAGGGTACATAAAATCTATAAATAAAAATAAATTTAAATTTTAGAAATATATTTACATCTTATAACTAATATAATAAATACGTATAATTTTTTTATCTTTCAATAAGATACATCCATTGATAATGTATCGATCCGGCCAAAAGAGCTTCTTTTGGTAGATAAATAGCCAGGTGCACCATAACATCAAAAAATAATGATAATTTTTTTTTTAATTTACAAAAAATAGCACGATATCCTTCTCAAATTTTTTAAGTGAGTTAATCTTCAATTTTCTGTAACACAGTTCTTAGAAGAACATTCTTAACTCAATCAATGCAGTTTGAATATCACCATCCAAATAGTCATGCATGACCACAGAAAGCAAGTATTGCATCATCACATAGGAGTCATAACTTTTCAATTTAGAGATATTGCCATCATTGTTGCCAACATACTGCGATATGTTTAAAGCATAAGCATTAAGAAAATTGTATAATTTTGAGCCATCCACAGAAATTTTTTTTCTCACCAAATAGCGAATAACATACAGGTGGCATAAAAAATCTATCACCTCAATGAACTAAATGCAACTCCGGCCTGATTCCTGTTTTCTGCAAATCAAGACGATCTTTTATACTATTTTTATTTTTTTTGGAATGTTCAATACTGTACCGATGATATTATCAAAATATTCTTCTCAATATGCATAACATCCAGATTATGACGAAGTAGTAGCTGCTTCTAATACAGTAGATCGAAAAAAATACTTCACTTCATCCAATTCAGCTCAGCTTCAGTATGCTTTCGCTTACGAGTATCCGATATTTTTCCAAATTGGATGTTTTCAATGACTTCAAGTTGTTCTAAAACTTCTGTTCCACTTAACTCCTTAGGTGGCGGACGTCGGTCGGACTTATCATCAAAGTATTGGTTGTAACAGATCCTCCAAGAGTGATTATCAGGTAGAAATCATCGATGACTCATGAAGCTATTTTCTGTCCATACTTTAAATGTAAGGAAGATGCATCTTTATTGCACATTGGACATGCTAGATATCTTTTGGTACTCCATCTAGATAAGTTTTTATTTACAGAAAAATTATTTATGATTCATAAAATTGAAGCATACAACTCAAAATTCCTTCGACTCACGAATCATATGTCTGTACTTATTTTTTCATAGCTCCTTCATATCATCGATTAACGATCGTAGATATACATCAATTTTTTACCTGATACTTTCAGATCCGAAATCAATAGTGATCTAAAAATAAATAGTTCTTTCATACACTTTCAAGATGACACATTATATACAACTAGCATCACAAGCCACATGCTATAGGAAGTACTTAAATTACCAAAGAGATTAAATCTATTTGTCACTAGATCAAGTCGGATATTATGTGGGTCACTTGCAAAATGCGGATGCTTTGCATCAAAATTTTTCACACTACAGAATCGATCGGATGGCTAAGTATGCTCTCCTCCAGAACCCACTGCTCATGATGCCATCTCATTTCTTCAGCTATCTTTGTAGACATATATAACTTTTGAAGTCTTGAAATCAATAAAAAATATCTCAAAACCTTTTGAGATATCTTCTTTTCTTTCCTATTATCGGTTTTGTACCTAGGCTCACCATATTTCAGACATCAGTTGCCTATTCGTTGTCCTTATAAAATAATATACAGTTATTTTTGCAAGCATGTATAGGAATATAGCCAAGTCCTAATTTTTGTATGTATATTTTTGCTTTAGAATATGATTTCGAAAGTCTCTCTCCATCGAGAAAAGCTGCTTTAATCAATACCAAATTTTAGTCAAATGACTTCTGACTTCATCGGTTCATGATTTTAATATGAAGCAATTTTATCAAAAATTCTAACTTGAAGAACTTTGCACAATTTGTATAGAGTGGCTCTCTTACATCTCTTACAAGTTTTGCAAACTATTCAGAAGTTCCTTCTACCTCAAGTTGGATATTGTGTTATGATCAGAATTGCCTTCAGATGCACTAGTACTCATCCGTATATTGAACAAATGCCCTGATGTAAATATCCAATAGTTCTCCTATACCATCATATTTAATCGGTTCAGCAGCATCATTATCATCTTCAGTATCATCATCGTCGTGCACAACTTTATTCGGATCACCCTCCCCATGCCATATCAGCGAGTATACTTCTTGTCCATACCATAACGTAGCAGGTACTCCTCAACAAGTATTATGTGACAATATACCATATTGATACATCTCTTGTATGGACACTTTATCCGACTAGAACTGTCAGTCTTATACCGTGCAAACTCAATAAAATCTCGAACATCTTTTCGATATTCAGGTAAAAAAATATCTTTGACATTCATCCAACTTTTATTGATATCCATCTAACAACAAACACGAAAATCATTAACAATAAAATTTTTTTTAATGGTATTCATCCGAACGAATCTCGATCCGAATTTCAGACCGAATCTCGATCTGGATTTCGGACTAAATCCGGATCCAGACACGGATCATTTTATACAAAACAATATGTATTAAAGAATACAGACTGAACAGTAACACAAAAAATCTCTTCCCATCAATTTAATGAAGCAAAAAGCATGATCCTATCCATTTCAAATTATTACTAACAGGTGTGGCCCTATCTTTTTTAGAAAAGTAATAATCTTGTTATTGTTATTAGTTGATATTTTATTTCATTATTATGAAAATTTCGACAGTATCTTTTTATGGTTCTCCAAGTATACGATGTGAGTATGGTGCCTATGCACCCTATCCACCATATACTCAGAGAACAGTGGACAGATAACTATTGACTACCACATAATGAAAAAAATATCAATTATTAATAACAATAAGATTATTATTTTTTCAAAAAATTCGAATATGGGATATCTAAGAGTCGATCTCGATTAAGATCAATTCTTGAACAGAAATCTATGGCTCAATGTAATTTAACTACCATCTCTAAACATACATTCAGAGATAGATTTTTAATTTATCAAAAAAGAGTAACTTTGTGTTGAAAATTTTTTATCAAAAATTTCAATAGAGTTTTCTCATCTTCCAAATTTTTTCTCCTCATCTTCCAAATTCACCAAAAGCAGCACTGTGGAGGCAGTCTTACAGATAGGGCTAGAATGGGTCAGGCTGTCAAGAGGCCCATCGGACCGGCTTCAGACTTGGCCCTAATCATTCATGCCGGCTCTAGCCAAAAAAAAAGACCCGTTTGGCCATCAAGCTGGGCTCGGGCAGATATTTAGCCCGACCCAGAGCCGACCCAATTGGGTTCGGATTGATTAACCCCTGTCTCCCCGACCCGACCCAATCCACGTTTTAACCTTTATATATATAATACATATTTTTTTTTATTTTTTTAAAAATATTTTTTACCTAAAAATATTTTTTTGCTAAATATTTTTTTTGCTAAATATTTTTTTTTTTTCTCCTAAATATATTTTATCCTAAATATTTTTTCTTAAAAATTATTTTTTCCCTAAACATCATCCACCCGCACCCTGACCCACCCCCACGGTGCTGTCGTGTCACCCACCCCCCGTCGCTCGCACTTGACCCTGTGACCCCCGCTCCCGTGGTGCTACTGCCATCACCCACCCCGCACCGCCCGGACTCGACCCCCCGCTCCCGCGGTGCTGCCGCCGTCCCCACCCCACGACCCACTCTTCGCACCGTCGCTGCGCTCTCCAACCTCCCATGACTCGGATCCCAACTCGGATCCCGATCAAATCCGATCTGGATCCTAATCCAGATCGAGATCTCGATTGGATTTTGACCTCGATCCATTTTGGATCGTGATCTGATTTGAACTGAATCTCGATCCGGATCCCGGATCGGATAGTTCATATAAATTAAAAATTCTGAAAGATTCGATTAATCCTAGTTAAAATATTAAATCATAATCATAATATTTTATATACATTAAATTATAAAAAAATATATATTAAATTATAGCCAGCAAAAAAAATATATTAAATTATATTAAAAAAATATTTTTTATTAATCGAATAATAAAATATTTAACTAATATTTTATTATTTTTTTATTTTTTTCCCTCCTCGTTTCTCCCTTCTCTTCCTCCCTCCCCGCCTCGGCCGATCTTCCTCCATCGGTGGTGACCCACACCCACCCCCTCTAGCATGCCACCCAGGCCTTGCCCCACCCATCGTGCCACCCCCTCCACCCTTCGAACCCCGGCCCCCGTGTCGCCCCTGGCCGCCCACCCCCACCCACGAAACCCCCTCCACCCTCTGGCCCCCTGCAATCCCCTCTGCCTTCCGAGACACTACCGTCCCTCCAACCCTTGGAGAGGGGGGAGAGCTCGGAAGGGACGCAACATCGACTTGACATGTAATAATGTACAACTATTAGTGATGAAAATTTTTATTGCTAAAAATAATTTTTCATCCAATAAGGTCTGTCAAATATTTTTCACTAAAAAAATTTTTTCTAAAAAACTTTCATCCAAAAAATTTATGAAATAAATTATTAATGATGGAAATAAAGATATGCGCCGTTAATAAGTGTATTAGCAACGAATATACAATTTTTGTCGCTAATAAATACTGTTCAAAAAATTTTTTCCCTCTAACAATTTTTTCTCCAAAAAATAAAAAAGTTATTTTTAAAATAATTTTATCGTTGAAAATTTTTCATCACTCATAAATTTTTTTCTATTAATAAATTTTTTAATAATAATTGATTAAAATAATATTTTTAAAATATGATTGTCGATGAAAAATAAATTTAAAAATAAATATTTTTTTTAAAAAAAATTCAAAGACTATTTGTGACAAGAATTCATTTATGTTGCTAATAATTAAAAAAAAATTTCCTAAATTTTTTAAGTCAAAAAAAATCTTTCTAATAATAATTTCATAAAAAATTAATTTTAGATTTTTTTCACCAAAAAAATTTTCCATCCAAAAAATTTAACAAAAAAATGATATTAAAAAATATTCATGATGAAAAATAAAATTAATTTTTTAATCTAAAAAATTTGGGTCTAAAAAAAATTTTCAAAATAATTTCATTGAAAAAATTATTTTTTTATTAATCAAAAAATTTATATAAATAGTTAATTTATAATTTTTTTAAATTTTTTTAAAATAATTACATAAAAATATAATTATGATGAAAAGTTTAATTTACATCGCTAATAATTATTATAAGAACAGCTCTTCGGCTTCCGTAATGGAATGGACACTATAGGAGATCAATAGTTTAAGATTTTCGATCTTCAAGGAGCTCATCTTTTTTTTGGAGTCCTCATTTCGGAAGTCGGAGTACAAGAATATCACGATGATTCTAAGATTGTGAGAGAAATCCATCAAGATTGAGATTTAGAGGATATAATAGAGATAAAAGTTAGAGGTCCAGAAGCTCGTATATTGCATGTGAGGATCCAGCTTGGGAAATTCAAGAGAAATTATGTGAGCATCAAAGAGCAATTAACCAGAATCAAAGCAGATCTGCGAGTAGTGCAAGTTGTGTTATAAAGCATAAGCTCATATTTATGCTTTGCATTGCTAGAAAGATGAGTGCTTATATTGCTTATCTTTTCATGATTGGAACTCATACAGAGATATATTTGAGCATCGATCGATACAGGATGTACGGTACCTTTCGAGATCGTGAAATCATACTAGATTAATGTACTGCTTAACTATATGGTTTCTTCATGAAAGGAGGCTCCTTTCATACAGCTTAAGACAGACACTCTATCAGAAAAATTAATTGATATCACTAGTAACAGTGACAGCGATGAACAGATGAATTTTACGTCGTAAATAAACATATAGCTCATTTCATTCAAAAAAATTATTTATTCTATTCTGCGAATATCACCCACTTTCATATGATTTTTCTATGTAAAAAATTCGATCTAGATCATGACTCATATTTGTTTCTTTACCATGTAAAAAGATAAAAGATATATACAGCTGCTATAAAAAATAGATGTAGTTGCCTTACACAAAACCAAGAATTTAAATTTTATAATTTTTTTAAATTTTTAATTTTTTAAATATTATCGATAAAAATATTTTTATCATAAATAATTAAAAATTTATGATGTAATTTTTTTTATCATAAACACTTAATTATTTATGATGAAAAACTTTCATCGCAAATAATAAGCAACTTTTGATTTTTTTTAAAAAAATTTTGATTTTTAAATAGTGATGATAAAAATATTTTTATCATAAATAATTAGGTATTGATGATGGAAAATTTTTTCATCGAAATACTTGATTATTTA
The DNA here is from genome assembly GCF_000442705.2 of Elaeis guineensis. Taxonomy (NCBI): domain Eukaryota; kingdom Viridiplantae; phylum Streptophyta; class Magnoliopsida; order Arecales; family Arecaceae; genus Elaeis; species Elaeis guineensis. Next base: position 7,328,236 of record NC_025996.2, on the reverse strand, counting down.
CGATAAAATTTTTTTATCATAAATAATAAGTAATTTTTAATTTTTTTTAATATGATGATAAAAATATTTTCATCATAAATAATTAAATATTTATGATAAAATTTAATTATTTATGATAGATAATTTTTATCACAAATAATAGTAATATTTAATTTTTAAATTTTTCATTTTTTTAAATATTGACAATGAAAGAAAGTTTTTCATCATAAATACTTAAATTATTTATAATAAAAATATTTTTATCATTAATATTTAAAAATTTAAAATTAAAATAAATGATATATTATTTATGATAAAAATATTCATCATAAATAATTTATATTTAAGATAAATTTTTTTACATCACTGATATGTGATTATTTATGATAAAAAATTATTTTTATCATAAATATTAAATTATTTATGATGAATATTTTTTCATCATAAATAGTATTATTGACGATGAAAATATGTTCGTCGTAAATAATTTCATCGTAAAAAGACTGTTTTCTTGTAATGAATGTTCCAAATACTCGTGGCACCTCAGCATCTTAGTCCAAGAACTCCAATATATGCTCAGCCACAAAGGAAACCACCTAGTCAATTGTACTGTTGGCTCATGGTGACATGCTTGACATTGAGATCAAACGGAGATTTTGACCTTCATCCCTCCCTTTTTGCAATGTCATAAAAACCATGCAAAAGAAAAAAAAAGTGTTTGGCAAGAGCTAACTTCGCAAGTGCAGTGCAAATCTAGTCCACCTAGTAGATCTGAATCAAATCCATATCTTAAAGTGATCACACTTGTGAATGGGGAAGGCCTCCCACTTCACGCATGAGATTGGATCCGATCTACCTAATGAGTTCGATATTTTGGGTTGGGAATGACAAATGCGGACACATGGCACAGATAGCCTTTAACATTTGGCATTTTGGGAGAGCACTGGACTCTCTTTTAATGTATTGTAAGATATGATTGACAAAAATTTGGAAACCTCTTATTGCAATCACTACAAGAAAAGAGTATTTTTATGATGAAATTATTTACAACATAAATATTTTCGTCGCCACTAATTGTATCTATGATGAAAAATAAAATTGATCATAAATAATAAAATATTTATGATAAAAATAATTTTTTATCATAAATAGTTGCCTATCAGCGATGGAAAAATTATTCCATCATAAATATATATTATTTATGATGAATATTTTTATTGTAAATAATATATTATTTATTTTAATTTTAAATTTTTAAATATTTATGATAAAAATATTTTCATCGTTAATAGTTTAAGTATTTATGATGGAAAATATTTTTTCATCAATAATAAGATTATTCTCAATAAAAATATTTTCATCATCAATATTTAAAAATAATAAAAAATTTAAAAAATTTAAAAATTATAGATTATTTATGATAAAAATATTTCATCATAAATAATCAAGTATTTATGATAATTTTTTTTATCATAAATACTTGATTATTTATGATGAAAATATTTTCATCATAAATAGTTAAAAAATTAAAAATAAAAAAAATAAAAAATTACTCATTATTTATGATAAAAAATTTTATCATAAATAAATACTTTTTATGATGAAAAAATTTATCATAAATACTTAATTATTTATGATGAAAATATTTTTATCGTCAATAGTTAAAAAAATCAAAAATAAAAAAAACTAAAAATTACTCATTATTTATGATAAAAATTTTTCATGATAAATAAATAATTTTTATGATAAAAATAAAATTTTCATCATAAATACTCAATTATTTATAATAAAAATATTTTCATCATTAATATTTAAAAAATTAGTAATTAAAAAATCAAAAGTTGCTTATTATTTATGATATAAATTTTTTATTATAAATAAATAGTTTTTATGATAAAAATAAAATTTTCATCATAAATACTTAATTATTTATGATAAAAATATTTTCATCACTAATATTAAAAAATTAGTAATTTAAAATTAAAAGTTACTTATTATTTATAGTAAAAAATTTTATCATAAATAATCGAGTATTTATGATAAAATTTTTATTTTCATCATAGATATTTTTATTTATAATGAAAATATTTTCATGGATAATATATAAAAAAATTAAAAAGTTAAAAAATTATAAAATTTAAATTTTTGATTTTGTGTAAGACAACTGTATCTGTTTTTTGTAGCAGCTGTATGTATCTTTTATCCTTCTACATAGTAAAGAAATAATTATGAGTTATGATCCAGATCGAACTTTTTGTATGAAAAAATTATATGAAAATAATGATATTCATGGATCATAATAAATAGATTCTTTTGAATGAAATGAGCTACATGTTTATTTATGACGAAAAATTTATCTGTTCATCGCTGTCACTGTTACTAGTGATATTAATGAATCTTTCTGATGGAGTGTCTGCCTTAAGCTGCATAAAAGGAGTCTCCTTTCATACAGAAATCATATAGTTAAGCAGCGTATTCTAGCATACATGCAATATATGAGCTTTGATGCTCCCACAATTTCTGACGAATTTCTCAAGCTCGATCCTCATATGTTTGTAATATACGAGCTTCTGGACCTTTAACTTTCTATCCCTATCCTATTCTTCAAATCTCAATCTTGATAAATTTTTTTGTGATCTCAGAATCATCGTGATATATTCATACTCCGACTTTCGAAATGAGGACTCTAAGAAGAAGACGAGCTCTTTGAAGATCAAAGACCTCAAAGTTTTCGATTTTCTATAGTGCCCATTCCATTATGAAAGTCGAAGAGCCATTCTTATAACAATTATTAGCAATGTAAATTAAACTTTTCATTATAATTATATTTTTTATGTATGTAATTTAAAAAAAATAAAAAATTAACTATTTATATAAATTTTTTTGATTAATAAAAAATTAATTTTTTTGATGAAATTATTTTGAAAAACTTTTTTGGATCAAAAATTTTTTAGATTAAAGAAAATTAATTTTATTTTTCATCATGAATATTTTTTTAATATCATTTTTTTGTTAAATTTTTTGGATGGAAAATTTTTTGATGGAAAAAATCTGAAATCAATTTTTTATGAAATTATTATTGGAAAGATATTAATTATTAGCAATGTAAAATGAATATTACTTGTAAATAATCTTTAAATTTTTTTATGAAATTTTTTAATAAAATATATTTGTGACATAAATTTATTTTTCATCGAATTATTTTAATCAATTTTAGTGAACAAGAATTTGTTAATGAAAAAAAAATTATTAGCTACGAAAAGGTGTTTTCATCAAAAAAAATATTTTAAAAATATAATTTTTTAATTTTTTTGAGAAAAAAATGTTAGAGGACAAATTTTTTTTGGGTAATATTTATTAGCAATGAAAACTACATTTCCATCGCTAATAGCCTTATTAACAATGAAATTTTTTTTCCATTGTCAATAATTTATTTTTAGGCAAAATTTTTTTAGAGAAAAAAATTTTTAGTGAGAAATTTTTTTGACAGAAATTATTGGCAATGAAAATAGTTTTCTATTTGTAATAATACTATTAACGATGAAAATTTTTATCGTTAATAGTTCTACATTAATTGGATGTCAATTCGACGTCCCTTCGTGCGAAACCCTCTTCCTTCCCCCTCTCTCTCCCCTCTCCGAGCTCTCCCCTCTCCTCTCTCCTCTCTTCGATCGAGATCTCCCTCTCCGGGCTCTCCCCCCTCTCTTCCCACCAGCGAGTGCGTCTCCACCATGGCCATCATCGTTGCCATCCGCACCGTTGCCGTGGGCTTCTCCGACGTCGTCGTTGCCATCCGCCGATGGTAAGGATTCTTCCCACCATTTTTTTGGTTGATCGGGCCACTCGGGGGCGATAGGGGTTGTGAGGGTGGGGGTGGGTGGCAAGGGGTGACATGGGGGCTGGGGGATCAGGGGGCAGAGGGGGTTGCTGGGGTGGGCGACACGAGGGTGGAGAGGGGATCGGGGGGCGGTCGGGGGTGACATGGGGGCGGGGAGGGGGCCACGGGTGGTCAGGGCGACACAGGGCCGTGGAGGGGGTCGATTGACGGAGGGGATTGCAGGGGTGGGGGTGGGCGGCCGAGGGCGACATGGGGGTGGAGATAGGGTTGGGGGGTGGTCGGGGGCGACACGGGGGTGGAGAGGGGGCCGTGGGTGTCCGGGGGCGACATGGGGCTGAGGAGGGGGTCGGCCGACGGAGGGGGTTATAGGGGTGGGGGTGGGCGGCCACGAGCGACACGGGGGCGAGAATGGGGTCGGAGGGCGATCGAGGGAGACACGGGAGTGGGGAGGGGGCCGTGGGTGACATGGGGCTGGGAGGGGGTCGGTCGGAGAGGGGTGGGTGACGACGGGGAGGGAGGAAGGAAAGAGAGAAACGAGAGGGGGAAAAGAAAAAAAAATAAAAAATAAAAAAATTAAATATTAATTAAATATTTTATTATTTAATTAATAAAAATAAAATCTAGATCACGATTCAAATTGAATCGAGATCGAAATCTAGGTCGAGATCTCGATTTAGATTGGAATCCAAATCGGGATCTAATTAGGATCCGAATTGGGATCCGGATCACAGGGGGTTGGAGAAGGCGGTGGCGCTGCGGGGGTGGGTCACGAGGGGTGGGTGACGACGATGGCACCACGAGAGTGGGGGTCGCGGGGGCCCAATCCAGGCGATGCGGGGTGGGTGACGGTGTCGGCGTCGTAGGAGCGGGGGCCGTGGGTGGTCGAATCTAGAGCTCGTTTAGAAAAAAAATTTTAAAAAAATTATTTTTAAGTAAAAAAATTAAAAAAATAAAAAATTATTTATTATTTTTAGGTAAAAAATATTTTAAAAAAATAAAAAGCCATCGGACCCTCAAAATTGAGTTTCACGTTATTATTTATGTTAATATTTTTTTACATGCTCAATTATTTATAGTTTATTTTATATTTATTGCATAAATTTTTTAGTATTACTGCTGAAATTTATAAATTTTTTATTGTTTCACTAGCACAATACACATTATTTTTGCTTATTATAATTTAATTATTTTATATACTATTTTATATGCTTTTGCTTATTATAATTAAATATAAAAAATATTTTTATTTTAGAGAAAATTTTATTAAAATTTTGGATAAAAAAATTTCAATGTAGAGTTACTCTTTTTTGATAAATTAGAAATTAATCTTTGAATGTATATTCAGAGATGGTAGTTAAATTGCATTAAGCTATAGATTTTTATTCAAAAGTCGATCTTGATCGAGATCGACTCTTGGATGTCCCGTATTTGAATTTTTTAAAAAAATAATAATTTTATTATTGTTAATAGTTGATATTTTATTTCATTATATGGTACTCAACAGTTATCTGCCCATTGTTCTCTGGATATATGGTGGATAGGATGTGTAGGTACCATATTCATGTCGTATACTTGGAGAACCATGAGAAGATGCTGTCAAAATTTTCATAATAATAAAATCAAATATCGACTATTAACAATAATAAGATTATTATTTTTCTGAAAGGGATAGGGCCACACATGTTAGTAATAATTTGAAATGGATAGGATCATACATTTTTGCTTCATTAAATTGATTGAAGAAGATTTTCTGTGTTACTGTTCAGTCTGTGTTCTTTAATGCATGCTGTTTTATATAAAATGATCCGTGTTCGGATCCGGATCGAAATTTGATCCGAAATTTGAGTCGGGATTCGATCCAAAATTCAGGTTGGGATCCGATTTGAATGAATACCACTGAAAATTTTTTTGTTGTTAATGATTTTCATTTTTGTTGTTAGATGGATATCAACAAAAGTTGGATGAATGCTAGAGATATTTTTTTATCTGAATATCGAAAAGGTGTTTAAGATTTTATTGAGTTTGTACGGTATTAGGCTGACAGTGCTAGTCGGATAAAGTGTCCATGCAAGAGATGTGTCAATATGGTATATCATCACATAATACTTGTTGAGGAGCATCTGCTACGTTATGGTATGGATAAGAAGTATACTTGCTGGATATGGCATAGAGAGAGTGATCCGAATGAAGTTATGCGTGACGATGACGATACTGAAGATGATAGTGATGCTGCTGAACCTGTCGAACATGGTGGTATAGGAAAACTATTGAATGATTTACATCAGGATGTTTGTTCAAATGTACGCATGAGTACTAGTGTATCTAAAGGCAATTCTGATCATGAACATAATATCCGACTTGAGATAGAAGGGACTTTTGAATAGTTTGCAAAGCTTGTAAGGGATGCATGAGAGCCACTTTATCCAAATTATGCAAAGTTCTCCAAATTAGATCTTTTGATAAAATTACTTTATATTAAAACTGTGAACTGATGGAGTCAGAAGTCATTTGACCAAAATTTGACATTGATTAAAACAGCTCTTCCTAATAGAGAGAGACTTCCAAAATTATATTCTGAAATAAAAATATACATGTGGGAATTAGGACTTGGATATATTCCTATACATGCCTGCAAAAAAAATTATATATTATTTTATAAGGATAATGAACATGCAACTGAATGTCCAAAATACAGTGAGCCTAAGTACAAAATCGATAACAGAAAAGAAAAGAAGATATCTCAAAAGATTTTGAGATATTTTTTATTGATTTTAAGACTTCAAAGGTTGTATATGTCCATAAAGACGGCTGAAGAAATAAGATGGTATCATAAGCAACGGGTTTCGGAGGAGAACATACTTAACCATCCGGTCGACTCTATAGTGTGGAAAGACTTCGATGCAAAGCATCCATACTTTGTGAGTGACCCATGCAATATCTGATCTGGTCTAGCGACAGATGGATTTAATTCTTTAGGCAATTTGAGTACTTCCTATAGCATGTGGCCTGTGATGCTAGTTGTATATAATGTATTACCTTATAAGTATTTGAAAGAACTATTTATTTTTATGTCACTGTTGATTTCGAATCCGAAAGCACCAAGTAATGAAATTGATTTATATCTACGATCGTTAATCGATGATCTAAAGGAGCTATAAAAAAATGGAGTACAGACATATGATTCTATATGTCGAAGAAATTTTAAGTTGCATACTTCGATTTTATGGACCATAAATAATTTTTTGTATATGAAAACTTATCTGGATGGAGCACCAAAAGATATCTGGCATGTCCAATATGCAACAAGGATGCATCTTTCTTACATTTAAAGTATGGATGGAAAATATGCTTCATGGGTCATCAATGATTTCTACTTGATAATCATTCTTGGAGGATCCATTACAACTAATACTTTGATGGTAAGTCTAACTGATGTCTGCCACCGAAGGAGTTAAGCGAAGCAGAAGTTTTAGAACAACTTGAAGTCATTGAAAACATCTAATTTGAAAAAATATCGGGTACCATATTGGAAGCATTTTTTTCGGACTACCATATTGGAAGCATTTTTTTCGGACTACTATATTGGAAGCAGCTACTACTTCATCAAAATCTGGATGTAATACACATTGAGAAAAATATTTATGATAATATCATCGGTATAGTATTGAACATCTCAAAAAAAATAAAAGATAGTACAAAAGCTTGCTTTAATTTGTAGAAAATGAGAATCAGATCAGAGTTGCATTTAGTTCGTCGAGGTGATAGATTTTTTATACTACCTGCATTGTATTCGCTGTTTGGTGAGGAAAAGAAGAGTTTCTATAGATGGTTCAAAATCATAAAATTTTCTGACGCATATACTTCAAATGTATCATAGTGTGTGGATAATGACGATGACTGTATCTCTAGCATGAAAAGTCATGACTCTCATATATGACACAACGCTTGCTTCCTGTGGTCATGCATGGCTATTTAGATGATGATGTTCAAACTGCATTGATTAAGTTGGGAGTGTTCTTCCAAAAACTGTGTTGTCAAAAATTGAAGATTAACTTACTTGAAAAGTTTGAGAAGAATATCGTGCTCATTCTTCGTAAGTTAGAAAAAAAAATTTCACCATCATTTTTTGATGTTATGATGCACCTGACTATTCATCTTCCAAAGGAAGCTCTTTTGGTCGAGCCGGTACATTATCGGTGGATGTATCCTATTTAAAAGTAAAAAAATTATACGCACTTTGTCATATCAGTTATAAGATGTAAATATATTTTTAAAATTTAAATTTATTTTTATTTATAGATTTTTGTATATTCTAAAAAAATATGTGTACAATAAAGCATGGCCTGAAGGATCTATAGCGGAAGCATACGTAGCTATAGAGTGTATCACGTTCTGCTCGATGTATCTTGATGATATCGAAATAAGATTCAATCGTACAGATCGTAATACAGACCGTGAATGGGGTGACAATAAACTGACGCTATTTATATTTAAACAAATAGTTTGACCTATTGGTGGAAGGAGATATGAATTTATGGACGTGAATGAGCTATCCAAGACACACTTCTACATTTTAAATAATTATGAAAAAATTAAAGATTTTATTGAGTAAGTACCATATTAGCATACTGTTTAATATTCTAAGTAATTTTTTTATGTCGATGTAAAATTAAAAATCATGACTTGTTGCAGTGAATACAAGAGTATACTATGCAGAGAGAATAATATGGATGCTGATGATTGACATAAGAAAAAATTTATAAAATAATTTGGTGACCTTGTAAGTTGCACTAGTAATATATTATTTTTTATAATTATAAAAATAATTATTTGAACCAATATAATTTTTTATGTTATGCTGTAGATGAAATATAAGTATTTCAATAAAAAAAGAGGATGCGATCGATGAGTTGTACGATTTAGTATATAGCTCCGATTAAAGGGTTAACCACTATGCATCCTGTATCATTGGAGGAATGAGTTTTCATACAAGGGAGCTTGAGATGCAATGATGGATCCAGAATAGTGGGTTTGCTACGATAGGATACGAAGGAGAAGAAGAGATTGAATATTATGGTGTACTGATAGATATCATGGAACTGAAGTATGAGTCTAGTAATTCTGTATTTTTGTTTCAGTATGACTGGTGGGATCTTAGCAATAAAAAGATCGATATTCATATCGATTCGCACTTTATCAGTGCAAACTTTGTACGAACATGATATCAGAATGAGCCGTATATATTAGCAACTCAAGCGAAATAAGTAATAGATTTGAAAAATCTAAAGTATCATGGTAATTGGCATGTCGTACAAAAAATAATATCTAGAGACGTATATAACATACCAACCCAATTAGAGATGGATAAAAATTTAGATTTACATGAAGAGGAAGCTTTTCAAATGGAAGAACAAACTTTAATCGAGCTTCTTGTTGATGAAGAACTTATAACAGCTCCTTTGAATAGGGCTGATCTGCCGTCCAATGAAGTTGAAGCTGATTTTGTATTTAATCTTGATAAGTCAGAGGACGACGATCAGCTCATAAATGACGATGAGATAGAAGACGATACATATGTCGATTATTGTGATTCAAAGAAGGACCTACACATCCAAGAAAATACGAATATTGATGAGTAGATCTATATTCTTTGTTCAATCTTCTCTTACAATAATGGTATGCGATATAATTTTATTTATTAGAATATAATTTATTTATTATTATTATTATTTAATATTATATTCATTTATATATCAAGAATTGTAGGCATGGCACTAAAAGACAGATGATGATGTTCGCGTTCGCAGTCTACCCCGAAGGCTGAGGTGCCTTCACTGATTTCCACTATCGCACCAGCTCCATTGCCAGAAGGTCCTGCACTGGCTAGTCCCAGTGAGGCAGGTTCGAGTAAGGCAGATCCGAGTGAGATAGATTCGAGTAGTATTATTATATTTTTTATATAATAAAATTTAATTTTTTTTATTTGGATAGCTATCTTACTAATGATATATTTATTATTGTTTCAAGCCAGTCTCCATCAGTGGTGAGATGAGGGCGAGGTCCATCAAAGAATCTCACTCTAGAGCATTGGAGATGCGAGCACCCAGGACAGCATTGTCGTATTGAGATACCATCCAGCTACACCAGACCCATTAAAAGATGGTGCGAACCATAGCAGACCGAGCTGGGCATCATATACCGCAGCTATGCCCCCATGATGTTTTTTGATTGGTGTTACGTTGTACGGGCTTAGAGTGAGATTTTTTACACCCAGTTACAGATAAAATAAATTATACTATAAATATTTAATTAGCATGATATATCTTCTAATATTTGTTATTGGCAGACTGTATTTAATATTATTGATTTTGAGGAGAATCGCATGCGGTAAGCTGTGGATGCTCATTTATGTTTGTATTTTAAGAAGTATCGCCACCGCATCCATCAGTATTGGTACTATGTGATGCAGGATCATAGAGTGGAGGCAGTGTGGTAGTGGCCCTATGACAGCATTACTATAGATGATTGGGCTCTCATATGCCGGCATTACGAAGATCCGGCATATCAGGTTACACATCCAAATTTTTTTTTTAGAATTTAATGATTGAATCATTTATTCTTAAATTCAGTTTGTTACCTACTAATTTGACTGCTAACTGTACAGAGACGATGTGCCCAGAATGTCGTGAATCGGGCGAGATAGACCGTATCGTATTGTGGGGGTTCGAGATCGTTCGCTCGTCATATAGAGTGGATGGTAAGTAATTTTTAATTAGTATATTTTAACTCTCTAACTATTTAAAAAAATTTTAATTAATTATACTCAAATTATAGAGAGATGCAGAGAGTGTCAGCTTTCTGGTAGGATCGATATCTACCAGCAGACCCACCAGCGACGGTCAGGAGAGTGGACGATGGGGAGCCAGGAGCTTTTTATAAATTTTTTTAATTATTTTTTTTATTTATGGTTTAATTTTTAGTATGAAATTAAAATAGCTGTAACTTTAAATTTTAGGACCATATGATAGGCATCAGATCATAACCTACCTCTAAGAGTTCGACTGCATCCACAGATGATGAGATCTATGATCAGGTGCTTGGTATGAGATCTTGTTATGTTAGGGGTCTAGGGCATGGGATCAGTGCTCCCTCATCCTCACGCTCGTCTAGGGCTGACATTCATGTTGCCTGCGATGCTCGACTAGCGAAGGTGCATAGGTAGGCTGAGCAGTGAGCTGATGAGTTGACTGTATGCATCGATGAGTACCAGCAACTCTAGATTCAGATGATGGAGCAGATAATTCAGATGATGCAGCTGATGAGGTAGTAGCAGGCCGGTCCGAGCTCTTCTAAGCGCTCTCCTTTCCCAGCTCGTTCTCTTTCTACAGATGCTAACACTTGACGACCTCTTTATGTAGCTTTTTATTTTTATTTTAGATCTCTTATAATTTTAATTTAATATAATAAAATAATAAAATTTATTTATGAATTTATTATGTAAATTTTTTATTTTTATTTTTTATTTTAAATTTATAAAAAATATTATAAATATAAATTAAATATATATATTTATAAAGTATTTTTTTAAAAAATATGTATAAATTTTTAATGATAAAATTATTCTCGATGAAATATTAGTCACCAAAAAATATATTAGTTATGAAAAATTGATCGTAAATAATTTTTTTAATAAATTTAAAAATACAAAAAATTTATATTAAATTAATAATGATAAAAATAATTTTGTCATAAATAATTGATAATTTATTAGTGATAAAAATTTACGTCAAAAATTATCATATTTACCATAAAAATTTTATATCACTAATATTTTTTTAAATTTAATTTTTATAAAAATTTTTAATTAAATTAATAGCAACGAATGTGATTCATTGCTACTAATTATTTTTTATTAGTGACGTAATATTTTATCATACATTATCATTTTTTATGACTAAAATTTTTTATCATAAATAGTTTTTAAAAAAAAATTAACGATAAAATTTTTTGATCGGTAATATCGATTATTGACGACGAAAATTTTTTTCTATCATAAAAAATTATCAACGATGTCATTATTTATGATGAAATATTAGCGACTATAATTTTATCGTTAATAATAATTATCAAAAAAAATTATTATTAGCGATAAATTTTTTGCATCGCTAATACCCTGTTCTATTGTAGTGAATAGAAATAATTTTCTTTCTTATCAAACTCAGAATTTAATTAAGTATTTGACATTAAAACATGGCATTTTAACATATTCATAAAATCTTAGGGACAAATATCTTGTGGATCTCCCCCGTAAAGTTGAGTTTTCCTCGATGGCTACCCTATCTATTGCAATAGTCAACATGTCTTGTGAGAAGAATATCATAATTTTTAGAATAGGTGGAATTTCACTTGCAAGTGTCTCTATATATTTTCTTTAGTACAATGAGTATGGTGTATATAATTGAATTCTCTTAAGATCTATTTGGCTGGGGTTAATCTGGTATGGAAAAATGAATTCCACATCAGATTACTATATTTAGCATGAAAAATGATAAAGAGAGATGGTAAAAAAATTGGTAGGTTCCATATTTACTTTCTAAAAAGAATGGGTAAAACAAATACTATGTGGAAATTAGTAATTAATAAATTTTTTAATGATGGTAATACATACTTGACAAAAATATCCCAATAAAATTACATATGTAATCATTGAATTTATTTTTATGTTTTCAAATTCATTCAATAAAAAGCTTTTACAAAAAAATTAAGATGCAGATGACATTATATGAAGAGCTATGTGATTATAGTTATTTATAAAACCTAATTGGAGATGACAATACTAATCTGATATTAAAAAAAATATTTTATGTTGAAGGATATATTTATAAATTTTATCATATTTCTATCCTCCAACCCAACATAGTAATCTTTTTCTAGTGTTATTTTTTAAAATAATTTTTTTGCCAACTAAACATAATAAAAATTATTTTTTTCATAATTATTTTTTCAAATAAATGATTCTCAAAAATTGTTAAATTATCCTACAATTTGATATATCCCAACCAAATAGGCCCTTAGGGTCAGTTTGGATGTTTAAGATTTATATCCTTTGGATAAAATTCATGATGGAAAATGGATTTTAAACTTATAAAATTATATACAAAATCCTATTGAAAAAAATATTTTTTGTAACTAATTATATTCTATGTTTGGATGATAAATTAGAATTTCTCCTCCTCCTACAAGAAAACTGAGATACGCCCACGTGAAAGATACATGGATAAATTAAGGCCTAAAAAATGTGGGGATAGGCTTACACCCATGTTGGTACGTATGTTTGGTTAAATGTGGGTATGTTTGACGTTGGTGTAGCTTATACCTATGTTATTTCTTTCCGTATATGTATCCCTGCTTTACCTACATAACGTCTAACATAGGTGAGAATGTATACGTAGATATAGACATAGTGTACATCTTCCTTTATTAAATATGAGCAACTAAACATACATGAATCAGAATTCATGGGAGTTACCAAAATATGGGTATACATGGGCCTCTATTGTCAATAATAAAATGTGGATATATAATCAACTTTAAGACATTATTGTCTTGTCCAATTTCAAAACATGGATCACCTATAATAATAAGTAAAAATAGAAATGGTGCATTGGTAACTTATTTAAGCATCCTATACCACTGAATAATATACGAAGACTAATAGCTTCAAAGAAATAAAACAACTACAAATAAGATAATCTTCACTATTATATTAAAGAAAACTGAACATATATATTGATAGTCTCAAAAAAATTATCCTAATAATCTTTTTAATTTCATCAAAATTCAAAGAATAAGACCATACACTATCAGATTTTTGATAAAAGAAAGTAAATACTAAAATTCAAAATATGGAATAAATAAGTTCCAACTGATCTCCTGCACTTTATATATAAGTTCTAAGCTCACTTTTACTATACAAAAAAAAAAAGTAAACTTGAATTGATGATACCAAAAAGTTAACTTTGTAAAATCTGAGAGTCCATCAACTTATGAAGCCATCAGCAAGACAATCTCTATCTTTTCTTTATACCATCTATCATATCCCTAGTCTGAATTTGCAATATATATATATATATATATATATATATATATATATATATATATATATATATATATATATATATATATATATATATATATATATATATATATATATATATATATATATATATATCATTTTAGAGTTTTAGTCACTATTAAAAATATATGGATATAGACACATACATAATCTTTCTATCAAACAATGTGAGTGCCCACAGCATATTTTATTAAAGCTCAACTTTTGTCCTTTACAAGCAATGGAGCATCAGGCTCAGTTGCACAAGAAACAGAAACCTCACAAAATACATCTCCCAAACTCTTGCCCATCAACATTTCACATTCTAGATATAACCTATAATTAGCCAAATTATCTTATAATCAATTTCAGACCAAGTGAAAGCTTGCTTTAAAAGCAAGCATGATTCATAAATCTGTCAATGCACAATACACAAGGAAATAATTCAAATGCAATACGACTAATGCATCTTAATAGTTACACGAACTACATCAAAAACAAATCTCTTTTAGCAATTTGCATGCCGTTGCATCCTTGCTTCCATCAAAGCAATTTCTTTCTTAATGTTTTGTCTTGCAACTCCATTTTGCTTTGAACCACATGAACCTTTAGCAAAACATTTTGTCTAATTGCTCCAAGGGTATATGTTGAAGAACATTAGAAAGGAAAAGAAGAGTATATTTAACAGAATTTGATTTATTTATGAAAACTAAATACATCAAGCCATTTTTGACAATGTAGTTAAGAAGTGAACTCCAACATATGTTTAACCCTTAGCAGAATTAAAAATGTGCATCAATAATGAACTACTTTAGTAGAAAGAAGAATTATCAAGTTTTAGGGATCTGGTTCATTGCTGGTGGCCATGAATGTTCAGTAACTTAAGTTTCATGAAGTTGGAATTATAACAACTTCAGCTATTATGGGTGCAGCATATATGCCTCTTTAGCTACTACAAATTGACCTACTGCAGTTCAACTTGAAACATTTTTTTTGCACCTTAAACAATATTACGAGATTCATGTAGTACCATAATGAACTTCTAGCATCTTTCTTGCTGAGATAGTTATGTGAATAGTTCTTTGACCTGTGATGCCTCGACTGCTTATAGTAAAATTGCTATAGCTTGATAACATATAAATATAGTCCCTAGTCATTTGAGCCTTGTGGCGTTCGTTGGTTGCTGTAGATTTACTGTAAGAGTAGGAGTACGCTTATAGAGGATCTATCGATCTTAGTAGCTGAGGAGTAGTCCTATGCGACCTAAGAGATGAGTCCTTAAGTCTGTGGCCACAACAGCATGATTATGAAAAGAAATTTTCATGGGATTTATAATTGGACTCAAGCTAATTATGTCTTACATATGACGGATGCTTAGGATTTAACGAGTTTTCATGATCTGCATCCTGTCAAGACTCTCGATAGAGAAACTTGATACACGGTAACTACACCTAGGAGTTTAGATTTTTATTCTACTGGATTGTCACTACATGCTGCTAAATGTCACTAGTAGATTGTGAGAACTCACTAGGATTATTTTCGGATCAACGATCCTTATTGGATTGAGTTGGAATCGTTCCAGCCTATCGAAAGGAGTTTCAATGATACTGTGATGGAGATTACGGTATGACTGACTATCACACAGAATAAAATCTAAGGGATCACATATAAAAAGAGCACGACCTGATCAATAGCTTGGATCATAATCAAATTATCAATTGGATTGATAGATTGAATTAAGAAACTGTTAATTATGTAAGGATTACATATTTTGTAACTGCTAATTGTTAGTAAAGAGACTTAATTGCAAGTGTTGCAATGTAATTGGATCTGATTAAATTATGGATCAAGTTCTAATTAATTTAAATCAGATTTAATTTAATTGAGTTTGAATTAATTTAAGACTAATTGGATTTAATTATCCAAGTTGGACTGGGATTGCAATCTTGATTAGATCAGGTTTGATAGTCTTTTCAAATTTTATTCGAATCGAGCTCAAATTGGATTCGAATTGAATCAAATTTGAAATCTAATCAAATTAGGAAGCCAACCCATATTTTACTGGGTTTCTCTTTCTTCTTTCATGTAGAAAGGGAGAGAGCGCATATGAAGACATGCGCCCTTTGCATGCATGAAAAAGAAAGGTGCCCCACCTCTTTGGGATGCTTTTTCCTTATTGGATTTTAATTCCTTTTGAATTTGATTCAAATAAGGAATAAAATCTTATCTTTATCAAAATAGGGTGTTGAGGAGTTATTTTTGTACGAAAAAAATAAGAAGAGAGGGTGTTGTGTGCGAGATGTATTAAGGCGCTCCCTTTCTTGCCGCTAGAGATCATCTCAATGCCACTCCTCTTTCTTTCTTCCATCTTCATGCCATATCTCCTCCATAGATCAGATCTAGAGAGAGAGATTAGAGAAAGAAGAAGAAGAAAGAGAAAGATTCTTGTTTCTTTTCTTGGCATCCTATTCAGATCCCATCAGATCAGTGCGCTGAAGGGTTCGTGTTGCGGCCTTCTTCTTCGAGTTCTAGAGAAAAATTTAGATCCAAGCCAAAGAACGAGGCCTGCAAGGTGCTAGCACTCCGATGGTCTTGGTGTTTCAATCAGACCGTCTCCGTGTGGATACCGACAGAGATCATATATTTGCGCGGCTCCGACAGAAATCTCGGGCATTCGTCGGATCTGATTCGAATAAGAAGAAGGATAGCGATTAAGGTAATCATTTTTTCTTCCCTATTTTTATTTTTAGATCTTAAATATTTGTTTCATGGCATGTTAAATGATCTTTAGGTGATTGTAGGATTAGATCCTAGCATGAATAAAAATAAAATTATTTTAATTTTATCTTTTCACTGTATATTTTCATGAGATGAAAAAATCTGCATGCTAATCACCTAGAAAATCTAACAAAAGATTTCAATGATCATAATATTTTTTCTATATCGTGTCGGTCTGCTTCTTATTATGCCTTTTCTTCTAATTTGATTTTTTACTATCTTTCTTAAATTTTTCTTCCTTTTTGCCCTAGGTCGATTCTTTTTCTCAATCCTCAAGGCTTCCATACTAGTTTTGTTGATATCTTCAACTAAGGGTTTCAACTCCTTTAGGATGCTCTTATGGAGACCTCTGACATACTTCATGAAGACTGCATGATCATCGATGGAGATTTCAAATAAGATTGCTTGCTTGTGAAACCTGATGGTATAGTCCTGAATAGATTGATCATACTTCTATCATAGGTACTACCACTTAATCCACCATTCTTTCTCATGGCCGATTGGATAGAACTACTTTCTGATTAGACTTTTGAATTTGCTCTATGTCAGAATAGAAATATTGTTGTTCCCTATGTACAAATTCCACCAAGTACAACCACAGTTTATAATTTGAGATGGATAAAAGCTACCATTTAAACACTAGAGAGGATCCATAGATATTAAAATAGATTTCTAACCGATCTAGCTATTTATTTAGTTGTTTTTTTTTATGCCAACAATCTCACTACATACAGGGATTTCGATTTGAGCTTTAATTTTAAAAGATTGAATAGAGAGACTTTGCATTCCTCTAGGTTACTTATCCTCCTTGCTGGAAGAGAAACTTTTTTTGCAGATGTAAGAGACATGTTAGCAACAGGAGTTGTTGGTGCTAAAGGTATGGCCAATCAGAGGATAATCTTGATGAGTTGGGCCATTTTATCCTCTAGCTGTGTGAAATGCTTGTTCATCTCATCATCCGTCGAGAAATAATTAGCGGTCATATTTGTCTTTATCCTTCGATATACTTAAAGTATGGATAATCCTTCTTCTGATTGCTTGTATTATTTGCACATTTATATCATAAACTAAGATCCCATAGATGCAGAAGACCAATGCTCTAATACCAACTTGATCCGATTGGAGAGAAGAAAGATTTTTCTCAATCCACTCAACTTGAATCTCACAAAAAAAATAAAAGAAGAGAGAAAAATTATAAAAGTACGATTTAAATCTTCTTTTCTTTCATTGGTTCTCCATATTTAATAAATTGAGACATACGAGCCCTAATTATAATGCTAATAAGGTTCTCCCTTATATAATTTGAGTAAGATTTCTCTCTTAGTTCGAATCAAACTAGATCTCCATTAAAACATATGATCAATATAAATAATCAAGAAAAACTACTGAAATCTTACAGAAGGTAGATCTTGACTCCTATATTAACTTTATCTTTTGTCACTTCATCTAATTCTTCATGGATTAAAAAAAATTTTGGTTTGATTGGCTTGTTTTAGAATCAAAATCATAAGATTTTAGCTCGATTTAACTTTTTAGAGGGTTAGCTTAAAGTTATAAATCTTGAAAAGATAATTTTAAAGAAAAGATCATCTTAATCAAATATTGTATGACTATGTTATGGCATTTTGAATTTTTGTGTGCATCTTTCCAATATGATGAATCTTACTTTTAGATCCTATCTAACTTTAATTGCAATGACCAAAGTAGTCTATGTTAAATTCAGCGATACTCTTGGAATATTTGGCATATAGTCTAGGTTCAATAATGGCAATTTATGAGCGCTACGAGATCAATGGCTTTAGATTTTGTACTATGCAACGTGACAGTGAAAGGGTAACTCAAAATAATAAAATTTTTGTTAAGAAAATTGTAGGCATAGTGGACATGGACTATTATGAGGTATTGATTGACATTGTAGAGTTATAATATATGGGAGGAAGTAGAGTTATTTTGTCCAAATGTATCTAGTGAGATGTCCATAGCCTCAGTAGGGGAATCGAAAAATTAAGATAATTACAGCTATGAAAAGTAAATGCCAATAAGCCGCACATGCTAGCATATTGAGTGGCTTCATAAGCGCTAGCATATCGAGTGGCTTTTAGTTTATTGGTTTTCTTTAAAATTCTAGCCCAACATTCCCTATAGAAAAGATGTTTCAATCAATTCCATCCATCTCAGGTTAAGATACATTATCTATTCAATAGAATGATGCTCAATGTCCAGGTTTTAGTTGCTTTTTTGCTTTTATTAGAGAGGATAACAGGCACGGCACCATTCCGTGCATCCCAATTAAATCTCGTGCTTACAGTAAGAAGGATTGGGATATGTCTTTTAATATTTTCATTCGGCCTTTGTCAGAATGAAATGAAGCGATGGCAGCTAGCCACCAACCTACCTGTATAAAAGTCAGACATTTATTGGTTGGTCTGTTCTTCCATCGATCGGTAGCTCATTCCGTTCAATGCGTACATTATCCAACCTATAAAATAGTAATCTTGGATTGAAAGAATTATGCTGAAAATATGAGCTTTCCCGCGCCTCTTAGAGGTTGATATGAAGATCATAAGCCGAAGAATTTTTGAGATTGTGAATTAGTGAACCAGTTCTGTCAAAGCTCCTTAGGCAACATACATGTCATACACTGCCTAGGATGTACTGGCCTGACGCCAGACATTTTGCTGCTTTCCAATGTTTTGCATCACAGTGTCCGCCACATAACACTATTTTCAACACTATCATGGGTTGTTGGTTGGTCTCATGAGGTCGGTCTCACAAAAAGAACGACTCCCCACAAGTCTCGCTGTTTACCGGTGCATGACACGTGGGAGTCAGCATCTCCTTGGCATGTCATCCAACGAAGAAACCCCACAGTTTTCAGTGGACCAGCCAAGATTGATCACTACCCTGCAACCTAACAACAAGGATTTCTATATGATCACGTCTGGTGAAGGAGAATAGGCCTCAGCAGAAACCCATTTAATATTTGAACGGGCACTTCTATCCTAAATAGAGCAGTGTAGCATAAAAGATTGAGACAAAACATGATGATTTTATGACTGGGATTGGATCCGATGCTTCCAAACATTACGTGCTTGTGTTTTGAGTGTCAATGGTCACGTTCAGTCATGCCTAACACCAATGTCACTTCAGTTTTATAGCATTAAAAGTAATTAGGGATGATAAATTCCGATGAAACCCAAACTACTAGGCCTGGTAAGGGGTACACCAGAAACAGTGGTATATGATTGAATTACTTTTGATTTGTCTCAAACTGCATAGAGTTCTCTCTACTTCTGACTGCTTAGTTTATTGTATATAGTCCACTCTTTGTAGTAACCCTATAAAAATATCTTGCTAATTTTTTAAGTATTGACATGGAATTACCATTGATTTGCCAATGCTAACCGCTTGAGGACATAAATTTCAATGCGGCACAAGCAAAGGAACTGAAACGGCAGCACGATAAGGGAGTGATTTCTTTAGATGATGAGAATATATTCATACTTGTTTTTGGCACAAACATCTTCTTTTTAAAGTAATGGGTTCAACTCAATCTACTTTGCGATCTATTCAAGCTTAAGAATTAAGGACCATGATTGAAGATATAAATCGTAAAGTTAAACTAAAAGTATTGAGATAAGAATTGAGCAAAACCGAGAAAATAGCCAAAACTGCAGTTCTAAGGAAATTACATGATGTAAAGGAAAATTTTGAGATAGAAATGGAGTTGCAAGACATGGACGGAAAGCTTGTAGCATTAATGAATCGGGTAGCTAGGCAATTTGGGGGACAATCGGATTAAACATCACTTTTTTGATAGGTATATAATATTATAAAGTCGTCGCTCCAAATTATTTTTAATCTCCATCAAAATATTTTATAGTTTCATTTTTTTATGTGTTTGCAGTGCCAACTTAGCATATTATTTTTTGCTCCATATATATAGTCAGATTTTGAATTTTATAAGGTATATTTTTAAGGTTTACATGAATTGTGTGAGATTAATACACATGTTTGCTTGATATTGGATGCGGGTAGAGGAACGGCTCTAGGCATCTCTATGTCTGTAGTGGCGTAGAAATATAAATAGAAGTCTCTTTTGGTTTATTGGGATTAAGCTTGTCTTTTGGGGGTTCCTAGTTAGGTTGGATATGAGTATATAGAATTATGTTGATAGATATATATCAACAATTTATAATAGTATATATATTTTATAGGATAAGTTGTTATATAGTCTGATTAAATTATGTATATCTTTACTTATAGTTTTATTAATGAAGTTCTGAGTTTTCAATTAAAATACTATTCTTTAGGTCTATTGGGATTTAGATTGTCTCTTGGTGGTTATTAATTTGGTTAGATATGAGTATCTAGAATTATGTTGATTGATACGTGTGAACAATCCATAGTATATCTATTATAGGATAAATTGTTATGAGGTATGATCAAATCATGTATATCTTTACCTATGATTTTATTAATGATGTTTTGAGTTTTCAATTAGAATAATATACTTATAAATGTTCATTAGTTGATTGGATATTAATTTTTGTAATTAACTTTTATTTAATATATTAAAAAATTATGATTTTGATATATATATTTTTTAAAAAATATCATTCCCAATAGACAACTTTCACAGATAAAAATTATTCTAGCAATTAGTTATATCAGATGGAAACATATCTATTTCGGTCAATATAATCATTCCTAAAAATAGTTAGATACAAGTTGAGACTTATACCATGGTCGATGAATAAATATTTATTGACAAAATTTTCCGTTATTCTCTTTGTAAAATAAAACTGTGGTACAAAAGTTTTCTTCTTTCTCGGTGGATAAATTTTTATTATAAATATAATTTTTTCCAGTTGTTCGATGATCATCATAAAAATAGCTAACTTTTTCTTATGTGCTTATTTACCCATCATCTTTTCTGATAAAATTTTTCTTTTCTGATGGCCTCCAATAAACTCAAAATTCATAAAAAAAGCCAATATTTTTTTATTTGTTGCACGGAATTTTTCTCCGTGCGGAAAATCCGTTAGGAAAATCCTTCTCTCTCGCAGTGGATTTTCACTCACAGCGCGAGAGCTTCAGCTTTGGGAGAAGCTGTCACTATCTTCCTACTCAATAAAACTGTAAATTGTAGGTCACCTCATCAAATTTTTTTTTTTTTTTTTTGGTTTTGGAGGGGGTTGAAGTACCAAATCCACTTCTTTGAAGAAAGTGCATAAGTATACATAGGCAACGGACCGGACTGCCTATTATATGACCCAATCTAATACAAAATAGGCCGTGTCAAGCACGACCCAATAGAAGGAGCCGGATTAGATCGAGGGTTTGCGGCTCGTAGCCCAAGCCCGGCACGGACTATAAGGGCCTAGGCTGGCATAGCCCGCGGGCCAGGCATGATCCAGACCTGGCATGGCTCGCATGCTGGTACGATCTTTTTTTTAATTTAAAAAATAAATTTTTTTATAAATTATAAAAGAGTTAAGGAGTAAAATTAAAAATAGATAAGAGATTTTTTTGTAAAATAAAAAATCACTTTGTAATGATAGGGGATTTGGCGTGATCCCTACCGGTTTATTAATAACAATCAAAATGGTATAAGAAAGGGAGGGAGGCTAGGTCTGACCTTCGAATATAATGAGGAAGAGAGAAAAAATTGAGATGACTCACTTCAATAATTAAAAGATAAATCTAAAAGGTTACAAAGATAAATTCAATTACGAGGATGTCCCTCCTTATCCACCCCTACAAAGGATTTGTTTACATAGTTTATTGAGCCTCAATCAATCAATAGCTAGTTAGTACTAGCCTTGATGATTTCTTGCCAGCTCATAAACCTTTGAAATTCATGTGTTTGATTATAGGAAATTTTGATGGTCCCGAGAGAATTAGCCACGATAAATTCATCATACATTGAACTCAACTTAATTCATCTGTAACTATATTCGGCCTCTTTCAAGATGTTAGGCAGATCTAGTAACATATATATTTTTTCTTAACATACAATTTAAGCAGTGGAAGAATTCATCAAACTCATAGAAAAGTTTATAAATGGCACGTGGGCAGATCTGCTCGTTATTAGCCATTGAAGCCGTCGCCGAATATTTTAAAAATGCCAAACGGCTAGTTAGGGCATAACAGCTGGTACGGAGTCCGAATAATAATTTATATGTGCATGCTGGCATGCCTAAAAGTAGAGGCCGACGTCAGTTTGGAGAGACTTTTTTATTTTTTTTAATATAAAAATAATGCTTGCTCTAAATTCATAAAGCTCATTTACCAATCATACTTTACAATATATATATATATATATAAAGAGAGAGAGAAATAGAAGAAATTAAGGACTCTTAGATCAGGAAAAATAAATAATGTAGAACTATGAAATCCTAATATTTTTATTTTTTCAGATTATCTCTAAAATTAGCTATTTAATAACTGTTAGGGAGGTTAAAATGATAAAAAACTAAAAACTAGCTGTTATCCAAATCAAAAAATCAAAAAAAAATTGAATTAGCTATTACGGGCCGTGCCTGGCCCGTAATGTCCTTAAACGGACAGTGCTTGGCATGGCCATTTGGGCTGCTTTTTTTTAAAAAAAAAATAGGCCGCCCATCTGATCCGTGTGTCATCCATCAGGCCCGCGGGCCTGACAGGCCACAGGTTGTGTCTGGCATGGCCCGCTAGACTTGGGACCTAGGGTCATGCCTGGCTGGGGTTTGGGGTAAATGGGTCGTGCCTGGCATGACCCATTTAGACCTTAGCCCAATGGGTTTGGATGGGGCCGGGCCATGCCGTGCCAGGCAAGGCCCAATGCCTATGTATATGCATAAGAACCTTTACTTCTTGTTTGAGTGCTTGTTTGATAGTGACTGAGGATACTCTTGGTTCTCGATAATCACCAAGAAGGAAAAAAAGAATTGTGTAAAATCTCATTCCTCCAATGATACAAGATACATATGGTTAACCCTTCGATTGAACCACATGCTAAATCGTACAACTCATCGATTTCACCCTCTTCTTTATTGAAATACTTATATTTCATCTATACCATAACATAAAAAATTATATTGGCTCAAATAATTATTTCTAGAATTATTAAAAATAACGTATTACTAGTATAACTTATAAGGTCTCCAAACCATTTTACAAATTCTCTCCTATGTCGATCATCAGTATCCATATTATTCTCTCTGGATAGTATACTCTTATGCTCACTGCAACAAGTCATGATTTTTAATTTTACATCGACATAAAAAAATTATTTAGAATATTAAACAGTATGCTAAGATGGTACTTACTCAATGAAATCTTCAATTTCTTCACAATTATTTAGAATGCAGAAGTGTACCTTGGATAGCTCATTCACATCCATAAATTCATATCTCCTTCCATCAATGGGTCGAACCATTTGTTTAAATATGGACAGTGTCGGTTCATTGTCACCCCATTCACGATCTGTGTTACAATCTGTACAATTGAATCTTATTTCGATATCGTCAAGATATATCGAGCAGAACGTGACACACTCTGTAGCTACGTATACTTTCGCTATAGATCCTTCAGGTCGTGCTTTATTGCGCACATACTTTTTTAGGGTACACAAAAATTTATAAATAATAATAAATTTAAATTTTAAAAATATATTTACATCTTATAACTGATATGACAAAGTGCGTATAATTTTTTTACTTTTCAATAGGATATATCCACCAATAATGTACCGATCCGACCAAAAAAACTTCTTTTGGAAGATGAATAGTCAGGTGCACCATAACATTAAAAAATAATGATGAAAAAATATTTTTTAATTACAAAGAATGAGTACAATATTCTTCTTAAACTTTTCAAGTAAGTTAATCTTTAATTTCTGACAACACAGTTCTCGGAATAACACTTTCAATTCTATCAATGCAGTTTGAACATCACCACCGAAATAGCCATGCATGACCATAAGAAGCTAGCATTGCATCATCACATGGGAGTCATGATTTTTCATGTCAGAGATATTGCCATCATTGCTACCAACATACCGTGATATGTTTGAAGCGTAAGCATAAGAAAACTTTATGATTTTGAACCATCTATAGAAATTCTTTTTTTTCTTGTAAAATAGTGAAAACATGCAGGTGGCATAAAAAATCTATCATCTCGATGAACTAAATGCAACTCCGATCGGATTTTTATTTCTTATAAATCAAGACGAACTTTTGTACTATCTTTTATTTTTTCTGAGATGTTCAATACTGTACCGATGATATTATCACAAATATTCTTTTCAATGTGTATTACATCCAGATTATGACGAAGTAGTAGTTGCTTCCAACACAGTAGTTCGAAAAAAATACTTCGCTTTGTCCAATTTAGCTCAGCTTTAGTATCCTTTCGCTTGCGAGTTATCCAATGTTTTCCTAAATTGAATGTTTTCAATGACTTCAAGTTATTCTAGAACTTCTACTCCACTTAACTCTTTAGGTGGCAGACGTCAGTCGAATTTACCATTAAAATATTGATTGTAACGGATCCTCCAAATGTGATTACCAGGTAGAAACCATCGATGATCCATGAATCATATTTTTCATCCATACTTTAAATGTAAAGAGGATGCATCCTTATTGCATATTGGACATACCAAATATCCTTTGGTACTTGATGCATAGTCGTTGATAGCACCAAAAATAACTCTACTCACTACGTAGGTAGGATGAGTCGAGATCGTATCCTCGGGGACCTTGGGCTAAGTTGAGATTACAAAATAAAAAAAAGAAGTGTTGTTTTAATTTAGAAAATAAATTATCTTAAAATTGATGTAATTAGAAAATAAAGAGCTCGGGAGTTTTGAATTAATTTTGCACTAGTAGAGTTGTATCTCTTTTTTTTAATTAAATAGATGCGATTAATCTTAGAAAAAATATCTATCTTTCCTCGACATGCTCCGTACCCATAGATCACAGCGCATCCCCGAAAAGTAAAAGTTGTTCCTAATATTAATCTAACAGAAAAGCATAAATAAAAGTATATGAAAGAGAGCAAATAAAGAACTCATGACGATTTAAATAAAAAGCATAATCTTTATTGCATATAAAGAAATATAAGAAAGTTTAGAATAATAAACCACTCTGTGTCGTTACAAAATTTCTTCTCCACTCCCGAGCCTGCTAGCCTAGCCACTCATGAAGTAGTCCCTTTCTATTCCTCTATGCAAGGCTCTAGAAGAATTTTTGGGCTCCCCCTCCAATGGGAGTACAAAAGCTTTTTTATAGGTGTTAGGAGGGAGGAGTTTTACATGATTTTTCGATGTGGGACTAAAGAAAATACTAAGGACTAAAAGATGGATGGATGAGATGGAAAGATCACAAGCAGATAAAGAAAATATAA
Source organism: Elaeis guineensis (assembly GCF_000442705.2). Lineage (NCBI taxonomy): Eukaryota > Viridiplantae > Streptophyta > Magnoliopsida > Arecales > Arecaceae > Elaeis > Elaeis guineensis. The sequence goes on along the minus strand of NC_025996.2, from coordinate 7,302,137 downwards.
ATTTTTTCTCTTAAAGTATTTTCAAGAATTAAATTTTTTCCTTTAATTTTTAGATCCCTCGCCATTGTGTCTGCCATGCCAAATTCCCCGCGAACCCATCGTCCTGCGCTTGCCGCGCCCGATGCCGCACTCGCTGCCGCGATGTTGCGCCCGCGCGTCCGCGCCCGCACGACCGCGTGAACCCATGCCGCGTGACATTAGCTGTTTACGCTCCGAATTACAAAAAAAAACTTTTATTTTTTTAAAATGACATCTATATCCTTTTTGGGTTCCTTGCATAATATCTTCATTTTTCATAATATCATATGCATCCTTCTTTTATTTAAATTTTATTTTAAGTCCAATTTTCTTCAAACTTGAGTCTTTTTTATCTGCAAATCGGACTCTTTGTATCGGCGATCACTTTTCCTATAAAACATAAAAAGAAGTATCAAATTCTTAATAAATAAAATAAATTAAATATAATTTTTTACTTTAAATGACTTAAATTAAGTGTTTATAAGTACTCCACTCAGATAAGTTTTCATATGCAAAAAAATTATTTATGGTCCATAAAATCAAAGCATGCAACTTAAAATTTCTTTGATTCACAGAATCATGTCTGTACTCCATTTTTTCATAGCTCCTTCAGATCATCGATTAACAGTTGTAGATATACATCAATTTCATTACCTAGTACTTTCAGATCTAAAATCAATAGTGACATAAAAATAAATGATTCTTTCATGCACTTTCAAAGTGACATATTATATACAATTAGCATTACAGGCCATATGTTGTAGAAAGTGTTGCTCCTAAATTGATTTTGATGATTACAAAGCAGATTGAAGGGATACAAATATTTTTAAATTAAAAAAGTCTTTATGCTCTTCAGGGGCAAAATCATAATTTTACTAAAATTCTGATTTGATAGTACCATTTGGTAGAACAAATGATTTGTAATCTATTGATAAAAATTTTATTGTTTTTGGACTTATATTTTTGAAGTTATGAATGTTTGAAGTGCATGAGTCGACTCATGAGTCAACTCATGGCACAATGAGCTGATTGGCACGCAAAAATTTCCCTTGGCACGCTGGATTTTTGGCTTGGCACGACCTGTGAGTCGACTCATGAGTCGACCTCTGCTGATTTGGGCCAAAAAATCCAGAAATCAAAGTTTCTGGCTGTTGCAACAGAAGTCGACTCATGAGTCGACTCCTGAAGCATGAGTCGACTCATGAGTCGACCCCTGCGACGAAAATCGTCCGCAACGGCTAATTTTTTGCCCGTTTTAATTGCCTTTTATGCTCCCTAAAAATGCTCTAACGGCTCTTTTTCTGCCTAATATGTTTTCTCTTGTTTCTTAATGCTATAAAAAGTTTCAAAAGGTGAAAATACAGGACATATACAGAGGATCCAAAATCTACACGAGAGAACCTGAGATCAACGAAATACACAAAAGAAAAAAGAGGGAATCCACAATCTACACAAGAGAGACAAGAAATCTACAATATACACGAGAGATTGTGAAAGAGAAAAGCAAGAGCATTCAAAAGGGCATTCAAGAGCATTCAAAGAGAGGATTTTTCAAGCCTATTTTTCAACCTTGATCAAGAGCTCTTTCAAAGCCTTCAAGAAGTCTTCAATTAAAGTTCACCTTCTCCTCAAGCGTTCTTTCAACTTTTCATCCACCTTGAGGAAATCCAAAAAGGGGATTCTTCATTTGAGTAAAGTATTTTTAATGTTATATTCGCTCATTTAAGAAGCTATTCTTGTACTTATTTATGCTCTAAACTGTCTTACTCTTTGTGAGTAATTGTTCTTGTTTTTGGAGGATTTCCAAAACAAGAAAAGGTTGATCCGAACCTGAAATCGGAGTGTTTTGGGTTGGCTTATACCCGAGAAACAAGTGGACTAGCTTGGGATAGCTAGTGTCGAAGTTTCCGATGTTTGTATTCAGGTTGAATACAAGTATAGTGGATTAGAATTCTTAAGTAGGAGCTTGGAGAGTGGATGTAGGTGCAAGGTTGGCACCGAACCACTATAAATCCTTGTGTTTGTGGTGTGCTTTATTGTTTCTCTTTATTTCTTTATTATATCCTTGCATTCTTGCTTTAGGTAATTAATCTTGAATTAAAGTCTTTCTTCTCATTCATCAAGCTTTTAACAAATATTTTTCATAAGTAATTAGTTGAGCATAAAATTTTTAAAAACTCAATTCACCCCCCCTCTTGGGTTGCATAGCTGGGCAACAAGTGGTATCAGAGCTCGGTGCTCTAGCCCTTCTTTGATCTAACAATCAAAGAGCCAAAAGATCTATGGCAACCCATGTCGGTACTTCTCTAGCCGAGGGGCAATCTACAAACCGATCTCCACTTTTCAATGGGTCTAATTACACCTATTGGAAAGCTCAGATGAAGATATTCATACAAGCACTCGACTATGATATGTGGAGTACCATAGTGAACGGTCCTCACACACTCACCAAGATTATAGATGGTGAGGAGTCAACCAAACCCGAGAAAGAATGGGATGAGGTTGATAAGAAATTGGCACAATTAAATGCTAAAGCTATGAATGTTCTTTATTGTGCACTAGATGCAAATGAATTTAATCGCATTTCTACTTGTGCATCTGCTAAAGAAATATGGGATAGGTTAGAAGTAACCCATGAGGGAACAAATCAAGTAAAAGAGTCTAAAATAAATATGCTTGTGCATAAATATGAATTGTTTAAAATGGAGCATGATGAGTCCATAACTGCTATGTTTACTCGTTTTACTGATATAATTAATGGTTTGAAGAGTCTTGGCAAATCTTATACTAACAGTGAGCTTGTAAGGAAGATTCTCAGGTCATTGCCAAGAACTTGGGAAGCCAAGGTGACTGCCATTCAAGAAGCAAAGGACTTGAACACTCTACCTCTAGAAGAGCTTCTTGGATCCTTGATGACTCATGAACTTAACATGAAGCAACATCAAGAGGATGAAGTCAAAAAGAAAAGAACCATTGTCCTCAAATCCACAGCTTCGCCTGATGATGAAACGGATGACACTGAAGATGAAGAACAGGATGAAGAGATGGCACTCATCACCCGGAGATTTAAGAAGTTTCTAAGAAAAAGGAAACAGGGGATGAGAAAGAAGTTCACAAAAGGGGAACAAAGCAAAGAGAAAGAGAAAGATCAACCCCTTATATGCTACGAGTGCAAGAAGCTGGGACATTTCAGATCCGAATGTCCACAACTGAAGAAAGGTCCCAAAAAGTTCAAAAAGAAAGCAATGATGGCGACTTGGAGTGCGAGTGATGACTCAAGCTCCGATGAGGAAACCTCAACAGAACAAGCCAACCTGTGCCTTATGGCACACGAAAATGAGGTAACTTCTGAATCCACTAGTGAATTTACTTTTGAAGAATTGCATGAAGCATTCTATGATTTAATTGATGAATTAAAGAAACTAGGGATGAAAAACAAAGAACTGAAATTGGAAAATCAGTCCTTAGTGAAACAAGCTGAAAACCTTTCAATTGAAAAATCCATCTTGATTCACGAAAATCAAACTTAAAGAATGAAATTAACAAGCTGAAACCTATAGTAGATAAGTTCACCTTAAGTTCAAACAAACTAAATATGATTCTTGATAATCAAAAAGCTGTATATGATAAGGCTGGACTTGGCTATAACCCCTTGAAGAAACAAAAATTTTTGAAGAATATTTATGAAATTATTCAAGTAACAAGTCTACAAATATTACTTGTTTCAAATGTGATAGAATAGGACATAAATCATACACATGCTTATTAACAAATCTGCAAACACAACTATAAAGAAAATATGGGTTCCAAAAGGAACCATTTTGACTAACCTAAAAGGATCCAAGAAAGCTTAGGTACCTAAGACAGAAACTTGACCTTTGCTTGCAGGTGTGTCTAGCATCCCAAGGAGGAAACAGAAATGGTATCTTGACAGTGGATGCTCGAGACACATGATGGTGATGAATCACAATTCATCACGCTTGATGCTAAGGATGGAGGGATGGTCACCTTTGGAGATAATGGCAAAGGAAAGATCATCGGGATAGGTAACATTGGTATCACTCCCTCCAAATACATTGAAAATGTTTTGTTAGTTAAAGGTTTAAAGCATAACTTACTTAGCATTAGTCAATTTTGTGATAAAGGGTATAAAGTTGTTTTTGAATCATCTGTTTGCATTGTGACTAGTCCTATTAACGATGGCATTAAATTTATAGGACATAGGCATAGCAATGTTTATATGGTAGATTTGAATGATTTAGCCAAATTAGACATGCAATGCCTAGTTCCTTGAATGCTAAAAGTTAATGAGACTAGTTGGCTGTGACATCGTAGACTTGCACATATTAGCATGCATTCTCTTTCAAAATTAATTAAGAAAGAATTAGTTCTTGGTTTGCCAAAACTGAACTTTGAAAGGATAGAATTTGTGATGCATGCCAATTAGGTAAACAAACTAGAGTTTCATTTAAATCCAAAAATATTGTTTCAACTTCTAGACCTTTAGAGCTCTTGCATATGGACTTATTTGGACCAACTAGAACCACTAGTCTAGGAGGAAAACGATATGGCTTTGTAATTATAGATGATTACTCTCGTTTTACTTGGTTTTCTTTTTGGACACAAAAATGAAATTTTTCATATTTTCACTAAATTTCACCGAAAAGTCACTAATGAAAAAGGATTTTCAATTCAAAATATTAGAAGTGATCATGGAACTGAATTTGAAAATCAAGACTTTGAAAATTTTTGTGATGAAAATGGAATTGGCCATAACTTCTCTGCTCCTAGGACACCCCAACAGAATGGGGTAGTTGAAAGGAAAAACAGAACCTTAGAAAAAATGGCCCGTACCATGCTCTGTGAAAGCAACCTTCCAAGATATTTTTGGACGGAAGCAATTAACACAGCATGTTACATTTTAAATCGTGCTTTGATTAGACAATTTTTAAAGAAAACCCCTATGAACTTTGGAAAGGAAGAAAACCAAATATTGCATATTTTCATGTTTTTGGTTGCCGATTTTTGTATTAAATAATGGCAAAGAAAAATTGGTAAATTTGATGCAAAATCAGATGAAGCAATCTTTCTAGGTTACTCCTCCACTAGTAAACATTTAGAGTTTTCAACAAAAGAACTTTAGTAGTTGAGGAGTCCATACATGTTGTTTTTGATGAATCTAACAATCTTCCTTCAAGGAAGAATGAGGGTGTTGATGATGCAGATCCACTAATAGAAGGTATGAAGGAGATCACTCTGAAAGATTCAGCAACTCCAGAAGACAAGGATCAAGAAGACAACAAGATGAGAGAGGTGAAGAAATTCAAGAACAACCTCAAGGTACAAATGTCCTACCCAAGGAATGGAGGTATGTTCACAACCACCCTAAGGAGTTAATTATTGGTGATCCTATGCATGGGGTAAAAATCCGTTCTTCACTTAGAGATGTAGTTAATCATTGTGCTTTTGTATCTCATCTTGAACCTAAAACTTTTGAAGAAGCTGAAAATGATCATAATTGGATTAATGCAATGCAAGAAGAACTTAATCAATTTGAAAGAAATAATTTTGGACCTTAGTATCAAGACTAAAAATTATTCAATAATTGGCACAAAATGGGTCTTTAGAAACAAATTAGATGAGCATGGAAATGTAATTAGAAATAAAGCTAGACTGGTTGCTAAGGGATATAATCAAGAAGAAGGAATTGATTTTGATGAAACCTTTGCACCTGTTGCTAGATTAGAAGCTATTAGACTTCTACTTGCATATGCTTGCTTTATGAAATTCAATTATTTCAAATGGATGTTAAAAGTGATTTTTAAATGGATATATTGCTGAAGAAGTATATGTAGAACAACCTCCTGGATTTGAAAATCATGCTTTTCCTAATCATGTCTTTAGATTAAATAAAGCTTTATATGGATTAAAACAAGCACCTAGAGCATGGTATGATAGGCTAAGCAAATTTCTACTAAATAATGATTTTTTAAGAGGTAATGTAGATACGACCCTCTTTATTAAAAAAAATCAAAATGATATGCTAGTTATACAGATTTATGTTGATGACATAATTTTTGGGTCTACTAATGAATCTCTTTGTCAAGACTTTGCTAAGCTTATGCAGGGGGAGTTCGAGATGAGCATGATGGGTGAACTCACCTTCTTCCTCGGACTCCAAATCAAACAATCAAAAGAGGGAATCTCCATCACCCAAAGCAAGTACACCAAGGAACTACTCAAAAGATTTGAAATGGAGAACTGCAAACCAATTGGCACACCAATGAGTCCCTCATGTAAGCTTGACAAGGATGATGAAGGTAAATGTGTAGACTTAAAATACTATAGAGGTATGATTAGCTCATTATTATATTTAACTGCAAGTAGGCCTGATATCATGTTTAGTGTTTGTTTATGTGCTAGATATCAATCTAATCCTAAAGAATCTCATTTGAATGCTGTTAAAAGAATCCTTAGATACTTAAATGGTACTCAAACTCTAGGGTTATGGTACTCTAAGGACTCACAAATTGATTTATTAGGATATTCAGATGCTGATTTTGCTGGATGTAAATTAGATAGAAAAAGCACAAGTGGAACTTGCCAATTTCTTGGAGTTAATCTAATCTCATGGTTTAGCAAGAAACAAAATTCGGTGGCACTGTCTACGGCTGAGGCCGAATACATTGCAGCCGAAAGTTGTTGTGCTCAAATCTTGTGGATTAAGCAACAACTCGAAGACTTTGGAATCAAACTTAATGAAACACCAATAAGATGTGACAACACAAGTGCCATAAATCTATCTAAAAATCAAATTCAACACTCAAGATCCAAACATATTGAAATAAGACATCATTTTATAAGAGAACATGTTCAAAACAAAAATATAATTCTTGAATATGTTTGCACTGAAAATCAATTAGCTGATATCTTTACAAAGGCCCTTAGTGAGAATAGATTCTGTGAAATTAGGAGAAATCTAGGAATTCTAGATCCATATGTCTGAATTTTTCTCAATTTCCAAGAATTGATGTCAAAATTCTTAGAACTCAATTTCCAACATCTATCCTGTCCCAAAAGCTCAAATTTATCATTCTAAAAACTTATCTTTGAGCAAAACTCCTTCTTCCAAAATTTTAAATTTTTCTGGAATTTATTCACATTTTTTCTGAATTTCTGAACTTCATGAGTCGACCCCGATGAGTCGACTCAATGGCAAACTTGTTATTTCCTCAAACTTCCCACGGGCTCATTGTTTTTAAAAGGGACCTGTTCGTGAGACGACTCATCTTCTCATCTTCTTCCTTCCAAAAGCCGACTTCTCCAATTCCTTTTGCTCCAAATCCAAGGATTTAGTTCGAGGCACTTCTCCCTCCTCCTCTCCATCAAAAATCGCCACCTTGGAAAGGATTTTCTGTGCTTTCTCTCATTGTTTGGCACGGTTGGAGCGTGCCCTAGCACTCCACCGTTCTTCCCAAATCCACTTCTTTTCTCCACCAAAATCCCTCTTCACTCTCTTGTGATCCCTCCTCCACTCATTCACGTGTTCCTCCAAGTCTCCTTGCCTGCTACTATAGTGAATATGGCTCCAAAGATGAAGCTTCCCCAAAGAAGAAAGTCAATCCGTGAGCCTGAAGAAATTGTCCGAAAGAAAAGGCAAGCTGGTCAGTCTTCCACTGCTCCAACTTCAGCTTCAGTATCTGCTCAAGGTCCCCCTCAATCCTTCCTAAGCCCCAGTAAGAATCCTCTTTCTGATAGAAAAGTCGAAACCGGGAAGAATATAGATTTTCGGTTCTTTGAAAAAAGGGCTTTACAATTGCAACTAAGATTAAAAACCAAGGATGGGATCTCTACTGCTCCCTTAAGGAAGTCACCTATGTTGACCTAGTTAGAGAATTCTACCAGAATCTACATTATGGAAATGGGTCAGTGACTTCAACAGTCAAGGGTATTGATATTTGCTTGGATTCTAGTATATTGGGAGAAATACTTCAGTTGCCTAGTGAGGGTTACTCTTATATGGAACTCCCAGTAAAAGAAGAGGGGATCAGAGTTATTTTAGGGGGAACTTATTCAGGGAGTTTAAATAAATTGGAAGCAAAGATTTTGTCCATTGAGATGAGGATCCTGCATCAGATGGTAACGAAGCTCTTCTTTCCTAGGAGTGGTAGGCATGATTTACTTTCCAGCAGAGATGTTTGTATCATGTTTCATGTCATCACTCAGACCCCCCTGGACCTCCCTGCACTTATGATAGAGGCCATGAGAGAAACTTTGAACAGATCCAAGGCACACTTGCCTTATGGTATGGCCCTTACTAGAGTATTTAGGAGGTTTGGAGTTAGCTGTGAGGGGGAGGCTTCTACTAAGCTCTCTCATGTGGACACTTTCGACCAACACACCCTACACCGAATGGGATTTACAAAGACTGATGGTGGTTGGATCAAGGGCTCTGAGGAGAGAGTTGAAGACAGAACTGAAGACAGAGCTGAAGAAGAAGGTCCATCATCTCCTGTCCATGACTTCAGGGCAGCATCACCAAATATCCAGTTCATTCCTGAGACAGAGACTGGCCCTTCAGAGTTTACTAGGATGCCCACACCAGTGTATCAGCCAGAGAGCAGAGCACCTCCATCAGAGTTCAGACTGGCTGACGATCAGATCGAGCAGATATCACAGCGTGTGGCTTCTTTGCTGTCTAGTCAGTGGAGTAGTACTTCTTTTACACCTGGAGCCACTTCTTCTGATCAGACTATGACTCCCCACATCTCCACTGTGTTTCAGATGATATCATATCAGTCCATCCGGATTCAGCAGCTTGAGGACACAGTCTGGAGACTGACTGGCAGAGTTCTTGACTTGCAGGGGCAAGTCCTTGCTTTGGCCCATCCCAAGCCACAGGAGTCAACTATTGAGGTCACAGACCTCACTGCAGAGGCTGGCAGGCTCAGAGGAGCACTAGAGGGTGGATATGAGTTACTGAGGAAAGAGATCCGAGGATCGAGTGAACATGCAACCACTCAGTTCACTGCTCTACTACAGTCTGTTTCCAGAGCACTGAACGTACTTGATTCCATCAGACTCACCCTTTCTGTTCAGTCCTTAGCCTCTCAGCGTTCTCAGCCTCCCAGTTTATCTCGCTCTCCTGCTCGTGCCAGAGGCAGACGGGGTAGAGGACGCACTTCTGATCCATCAGCTTCTCATCCCATATCTGATGACTCTGATCCATGACTTGTCTTGATCATTACTAGATCCTAGGTGTTAGTGTCTTGTTCTAGGATCTGTATTTTGGGGCCATGTATTGACAAATTGGCTGGTTGACTTTTATATTAAGAACTATGTAATGAAACAATTATGATTTTATGGTATCATTTTTACTTATATCTCTATCTTTTGTAATGATGTCGATCATATTTTGGTTATATATATTCTCCTTGTTGAAATATTGTCTTCTCTTTGTTGTTGTTTGCTGTTAATAATTGCTGTATTAAGGGGGAGCAAACATTTGTGATAAACCCTAAAGGAGGAGAAATTAAAGAATGTTTCAGAAAAAGGAGGAGTTAACCATGTTTGATGATGTCAAAAAGGGGGAGAAATTAAACAAAAATTTGAGAAATTAAACAAAAAGCAAAACCATAAATGATGAGCAATTAAAGAAAAAGCAAACCATCAAAAGCAAAACTACAAATTATGAGAAATTAATGAATGAATTGGAAAATTTAAAGAACAATATCAAAAATACAATGCTAAGTACAATGCAAATAAGTAACTTTTAAAATTACTTCTTTACATATGCTCTGATTTGCTTTAAAAATTTTAAATATGCTCTGATACACTTCAAAATTCTAACTTGCTCTGATACATCTTTTGAAATTTTATTTACCTTGATACATCTTAAGAAATTTAACTTACTCAGATACATCTTAAAATTTTTTTTTAACTTACTCTGATACATTGTAAAATTTTCTCTGATACATTGTAAAATTTTCTCTGATAACATTGTAAAATTGTTTTTCTTGCTCTGATACATTGCAAAATTTATTTTTCTCTTGCTCTGATACATCTTAAACTCAAAATGATCTAATACACATTCCAAATCAACTCTTAAACATGCTTTGGCACACATAATTATTTTTTGTATCAAAAGCAATTAAAGCACATAATTATTTTTTGCTCTGATGCTAAAACTAAAATCAAATGAGAATGAGCAAATTTTCAAAATACAGCTTGCTCTGATAACAAAAACAAGTTTTCTGCTCTAACACCAAAATCACATAATCCAATGAGCATATCTTCAAATCTTTAAGAAAATAGACAAACTATTTTTGTATATGACCATTTATATCACATGCCAAAAGAATCATACTCTTTTCAAGCATATACACCTATAATGCATTCTTTTGAAATTATTGATTCACATAAATATTTTTGTTCAAATGTTTTGTCATCATCAAAAAGGGGGAGATTGTTGCTCCTAGATTGATTTTGATGATTACAAAGCAGATTGAAGGGATACAAATATTTTAAATTGAAAAAGTCTTTATGCTCTTCAGGGGCAAAATCGTAATTTTACTAAAATCCTGATTTGATAGTATCATTTGGTAGAACAAATGATTTGTAATCTATTGGTGAAAATTTCATTGTATTTGGACTTATATTTTTGAAGTTATGAAGGTTTGAAGTACATGAGTCGACTCATGAGTCAACTCATGGCACAATGAGCTGATTGGCACGCAAAAATTTCCCTTGGCACGCTGGATTTTTGGCTTGGCACGACCTGTGAGTCGACTCATGAGTCGACCCACAAGGCATGAGTCGACTCATGAGTCGACCTCTGCTGATTTGAGCCAAAAAAATTCCAGAAACCAAATCTCTGGTCTTTGCAACAGAGGTCGACTCATGAGTCGACCCCTGAAGCATGAGTCGACTCATGAGTCGACCCCTGCGACGGAAATCGTCCGCAACGGCTAGTTTTTTGCCCGTTTTAATTGCCTTTTATGCTCCCTAAAAATGCTCTAACGGCTCTTTTTCTGCCTAATATGTTTTCTCTTGTTTCTTAATGCTATAAAAGGTTTCAAAAGGTGAAAATACAGGAGAGATACACAAGGGATCCAAAAATCTACACAAGAGAGATTGAGATCAACGAAATACACAAAAGAAAAAGAGAGGGGATCCACAATCCACACAAGAGAGACAAGAGATCTACAATATACACGAGAGATTGTGAAAGAGAAAAGCAAGAGTGTTCAAAAGGGCATTCAAGAGTATTCAAAGAGAGGATTTTTCAAGCCAACTGTTCAACCTTGATCAAGAGATCTTTCAAAGCCTTCAAGAAGTCTTCAATCAAAGTTCACTTTCTTCTCAAGTGTTCATTCAACTTTTCATCCACCTTGAGGAAATCCAAAAGGGGATTCTTCATTTGAGTAAAGTGTTTTTATTGTTATATTCGCTCATTTAAGGAGCTGTTATTGTATTAATTTGTGCTCTAAACTGTCTTACTCCTTGTGAATAATTGTTCTTGTTTTTGGAGGGTTTCCAAAACAAGGAAAGGTTGATCCGAACCTGAAATCGGAGTGTTTTGGGTTAGCTTGTATCCGGGAAACAAGTGGACTAGCTTGGGATAGCTAGTGTCGGAGTTTCCGACGTTTGTATTCGGATTGAATACAAGTATAGTGGATTGAAATTCCCAAGTAGGAGCTTGGGGAGTGGATGTAGGTGCAAGGTTGGCACCGAACCACTATAAATCTTTGTGTTTGTGGTGTGCTTTATTGTTTCTCTTTATTTCCTTATTATATCCTTGCATTCTTGCTTTAGGTAATTAATCTTGATTTAAAGTCTTTCTTCTCATTCATCAAGCTTTTAACAAATACTTTTCATAAGTAATTAGTTAAGCTTAAAATTTTAGAAACCCAATTCACCCCCCCTCTTGGGTTGCATAGCTGGGCAACACATACCATAATTGCTCATTTATTTACAGATAGCAACATAAAGTGATAGTCAAACTGACAATAGTTCATGCAATGCAAAAGATGGAATGAGCTGACCTACTATCAGACACCCAAGAATGCTCGGTAGTGGGACTACCAATACTCCTTGGTCCGACGAACACATCCACTCTTTCAGACCGAAGTCGTTCCTCCCAGTAATCAGGATAGCTATTTGAGGACATACGGTGAAAAAACATTCTTTGCGACAAAAGACAAGTGACATAGAGCATTTTAATAAAACTATACCTTCAGCTTAACAAGATGTTTAGTTCAAGGTTTACGTTTATCCCTAACTAAGGACCTAGATGTTATCAAACTTTAAATTCTCAAAAGCCAGCAGGTAATAATATGCACACCATGTCAAGGAACTCTATCTTGGCTATTGGTTCTTCATATCTAGCTCAGAAAAATCATCAACAAACAAACAAGAAGATCGAACCCAAATCCTACCCAAGGACACATTAAGACCAAACAGAACAAGCAAAGCATATCTGAGATCGGACTAACAAAAAATGAAACCGATAAAATGGATATGCATCAGGAATTGTGTATTTGTTTTATCTACGTTGGTGCTTTCTGAT